>NW_015387539.1:32568-36550 GCF_001527695.2 Protobothrops mucrosquamatus | reverse complement strand
CCCTAGTGGCAAGTCATGCTATGTGGCTGTTTGTACAAAGACAGTTTGGCATATGGAACAGATTTAAGAGGCAGGCAAGTATGCCTACAGAAGCAACTTTTAAGATATAACTATTTCACCAGTCAAAAAATTACCTATTATTCCATTACAGAAAAATACTTGAAATGAAATAGTGAAATGCTCATGAGGAAAGGTGGGGGTTTTTTTTTTGAAGACAAGTGTTACACAACTATACTGATTGCTTTCTTGATCTGTTCACAAAATATAGTTGTGGGTTAACTTCTTTGTTTTCCCAACTTCCTTGTAACTTAAACTGCTGCTCTGATATTAGCAGAGATTATATTTTAATCAAACACCAAGTTAAATATTTGTTTCTGAAGAGTTTTTGGAAACACAGCTTCAAGTTAAGTCCTTATATATTTATCTGTTCCTAGAGTAAACTCAGCTCATGACAGAGCAAGCTAGATTCTATCAGCCTGAAATAAGGATCAGATAACACTTATACTGGGACTGCCAGGAAACAGAAGTACATATATATAGGTAAAAAGGTAGAGTCAGCCTTTGAAACAACTATAGGATCATTCTATAGGTAGATAGGAATGGCCCTGCTGGAGTAATCCAAGGCATATTTTAGTGAAGGAAGTTCTCAGAATAACTAACAAGAAGCCTTTATGTTGCTCACAAATAGGATTTGGAGATATACCCCTCAAAACACCCCTATGCCAAATATATCCGGTATTAGAATGAATCCTTATTCCAATCTGGAAGTAACATGGGGTCTTTAAGACAAATAGACTTGTCTTCCATGAATTTATCTAGTTTATTTTTAAAGTCATTCAAGTTAGTGGCCATTGTGTCTTGTTGTGTTCTATGTCAGGGCAAGCATTGTTTGTACAACTCTATTAGTCCAGATATTAGTCCAACAGGAAGGGGATATAGGAGAAGGGGCCAAGTCCTTCCCAAGTATTAAAAACAGTTAGCACTTTTGGAAATGGAGCAAAAAGAGAAGAACATTCAGGTCATAATTTGAGCATTAGAATGGAGATAGACAAAAGCAGGAAATGGTTAGGTTGAAACTTGTTTTGAGCAACCTGCATGGGAATCTAGACTCTTATTTATACTCACTGTGTGCTCAAATTATTCTACAGCTGGAACTCGTCTGCATCTAGGAAATTAATCTATCTGCTTTTGAAATCTGCTGCTCCTTCATTGCTCAGTCCATTATATCACCACACAATAAAGATGGTATTCTTTAAAATGCAGCTTTGAATTTGGAATTATGACTCTAGAATCCCTTTCCCTGACTAGTTACAGATAGGTCAAATCCCATCAACATGTTTGAGAAGTTAAGGCTTTTGTTTCAATTTACATCATTTTAATTTACTGAAAAAATGAACCACATTTGGCATTTGGTTGACCATTCATCCAATTTAAAGACATTTAAAACTCTTCATAATCACTTGGCTTTCACCAATTTCAGGAGCTGGGTAACATCTGCGAATTTAACCAGCTTGCTGTTTATCTCCAAGATAATTTATGAATGAATTATAAAGTATCTGACTAAAGAAATTTGAAGGGCTTGACTTCTTTCTGTACTGAGAAACTTGCTCAATTTTTCCTACTCTTTGCTTTGATTTTCAACTTTTTGATTTTTTAATTCAATTTATAATTGAAAAACATAGGAAATATAGAAAAAACAGGTCCTTCTATTCCATGACCTCCAGATTTATTTGAAATCTTTTGTCAAAAAAACTTTTGAGGAAATTTAGGAAATTTGTCTGAAAATCCAAACACACAATGTTGACCAGATGTCCTCATTTACATGCCTACTGAAACGCTCAAATAACTGTTTAAGGTTGGTGGGATAAGATTTATCCTTGCAACTATGCTGATTCTTATTCAACTAAGCTTGTTCCTCTGTGCCATATTTCTCAAACTTGGCAACTTAAGATGTTGGAATTCAGCTCTGTGGACTTCAATCATGGGAGCTGAAGTTGCCAAGTTTGAGAAAAATTGCTTTATTTATTATTACTATTATTATTATTTCAATTTATATCCCGCCCTTCTCCCGAAGGACTCAGGGCGGCTCACAACATTATTAAAACAAAGAAAGACCCACACACCCCACCGAATAAAACCAAATTTAAAACCGAAATTTTTGTGTTGTGATAATTAAAATTTCTAAAAAACCCAGTTTAAAAATCCTCCCTAGGCCAGGCCCGCTTGTTGGAAAAGCCATGTCTTGAGGGCGCGGCGGAAAGTAAGGAGATCCGGAATAATCTGGATCTCGGGGGGTAGTTCGTTCCAGAGGGCAGGGGCACCCACAGAGAAGGCCCTCCCCCTGGGGGTCGCCAGCCGACNAGTCCTCAACTTACGACTTGTTGGGTAGTCCTCGACTTACGACCGGTTTAGTTCTCGACTTATGACCGGTTTAGTCCTCGACTTACGACCGGTGGGGGGTTGCGGCATTAAAAAGGTTGAGAACCACTGCAATGGAGGGAACGCTGGATTGAGATCTTTTCCTCCAGCGTGCTGAGGGATTTCCCCTCCCTTCTGTGCAGACTGAGATTCTTGGCAATTTACAATTGTGCTTATAAGTGGTAGACTACCTGTAGTAGTTAAGGTCCTAATTTAGGAGTGAGAAACCTAGACTCAAGCCTACCTTTAGCCATGAAATTTCATTAAATGATTTTGGTCAGTCATGCTTTCTCAGCCCAGCCTACCTCTAAATGTTGTAAAACAAAATTGGGAGGATGGAGTACTATGTACACTGCCCTGAGTTCTAGAAGGATACGTGAGATATAAATGTAACAATAACCTCTGCCTCAGAATGGAAGTTACAAATGATGCAAAACTGTCAGCTCAACTGCTAACCATGATAAGATGCAATGACCAATTGACATTCATAGCAAAGGATCTGGAATGACTGTCAATTATTTTCCAGGCACAGCCAAATATGCTGGTGTTATTCTTTAAAAATGGCAAAATATGGCCAATCACATCTTAAATGGAGGCTGGCTGCTCTTCTGTTAGAGATGCTTTAGTAGATTCTGAATAAGGCAAGTATTCGGACTAGATGGCCTCCATGGCAATTTCCAATTCTATGATATCACTCTGTAAATTCTTTCACTTTTAAGAGAATATCTGAATTATCCCAAATCTAGATTTATATTCTTTGTGTTCACTATATTTGAAAAATCTGACCCAACATTTATTCAAGGAGTAACTAATACAATTCTATTATATTAGGAATTCAATTTGAGTCCCAAAGGAAATTGCACCAAATTCCATTTGCTGGTTGTATTACAACGATTGTTTTCTTCATCCTCATTCTCTATTCCATTTGAGCAGATTCTTTTAATGCTACAAAAGTAAAAGCCTGAACAGATGTAAAGTATTCAGTGGAAATAATGAGATTTTCCAGGAAAAATATTGAAGTTTCTTCAATCAGCTTAGCATTCAGGCCATGATCACAGTGAGAAAAGCTCTTAAAAGTGGTTATCTGACACAACGTCATGTTTTTTTAAACCCCACAACAGGTAACTTATTGCCTCTTTGAGTCAGGCTTGACTATTGGGGTCCTTATGGCCATGAGCACATAGGGTTTTTTGGGAACAAAAATGATTTCTTTTAGGACATTTTTTTCAATTCCCAGTTTAGCCTATAGTCCTGGTATCTCCCAAAGGAGATACTGCATATAGTCTTGTTCTGTGTGGTGCTTGGCCAGACTATATTGTTCCTCTGCTTGCCACTAATAAACTTCTGTGTTGGCAATCCGTAACGCCCTAGTGGCAAGTCATGCTATGTGGCTGTTTGTACAAAGACAGTTTGGCATATGGAACAGATTTAAGAGGCAGGCAAGTATGCCTACAGAAGCAACTTTTAAGATATAACTATTTCACCAGTCAAAAAATTACCTATTATTCCATTACAGAAAAATACTTGAAATGAAATAGTGAAATGCTCATGAGGAAAGGTGGGG
>NW_015387539.1:27007-29941 GCF_001527695.2 Protobothrops mucrosquamatus | reverse complement strand
TTATGTGCTTAGTTAATTTTTCTTTGATATTTATTCCATACAATTTATCTAGAACAGTTCTTAGGCCAACCAGACTATATTTTTCTAGATAACCCCTCGGTGTCTCTTTAAAAATTCCAGTCTTGCAACACTGAGTTAAATATTTGTGCTAGGAGAGTCACAATTTCACATCTGAATAGGGAAAACTGGATGGATACTATTTGTTAGAGTGTAGTCTCTTAAAATGTAGTCATTACCATGCTATTTCCTTCCCAACACTATCCAGCAATTTATTTTTATGGTGTATGATGTGTTCAACCTTTGTGACCATCGTTCACAAATTCATCTCTACAACCGGACTACCCACAACTGAAAGCCATTCACCTACTGGAAGAATATTTTCAGTATGAAAGCATGTGGATTCACCACTTCCAAACTAAGTCCTCCAATAGTCATGTCTCCCTTACACTCACAGTGGTATCTTTCTTCCTTGGCAGTCTTGATAGCCCTGACTTGATAGGCCTGGGAGTAAGACAAGCTATCATACAACTATTCCCTTTGTACTTCTCTGGCTCTCAAAACATCTCCAAATTATCTATGTTAGTTTCAGGGGAACAGACATACTGCATTAAGCTTACTGTAGCAAGTAGAAGCCCACAGCTCATGTCCAAGGCAGAGTAATTCACTAAACCAAATAACAATGGAAAGAACGATCTCATTTGCTGGTTGATAACTTAGGGTTTTCCCCTTGAAGCTACTTGGTTGCTAAACTCATCTGAACACTTCCCATGAAAGTGGGAAACTTTCATCCATTCTCCTCTCTCACAAAATTCCCCTGCTCCTGTTTGCTCGCTCAGGTTGCAAATTTACAACTTCCTTTCCCTTTTTTTTTTTAAAGAATGCTGTTTGGGATCCTGCTTTTGGCTGAGGAATATGACTCTACCCATTAATAATTTGACTATTTATTTTAGACATTGCACAATTTCAACTGACTCTGGGCATTCAATTGCAGTTATAGGCCCATCCTCTATGTGCTAAACAAGTAAGCACTTACTGTATTGAACCAGAAAAAACATAAATGACCTCCACTAATTAACCAAACAACTTTCCTTAAATATAACTGATCAGTTCCATAAACTCACCAGTTCTCTTGCAAAACTTTCCCCTTACTTTATGTCCACTTGTCTGTTTGGAAACTTCCAATGACCTGCCCTTTTGTAAAAAATACAGCTACTTTAATGTTTGTTTGTTTTTAAAAAAAAAATTATATCACTTTGTATGGTCTTCATTCAAATATTTAAATAGCATGTTAATGATTAAATCTCTTACTATCAATATTGTCCAAGATGTGATCAGAAGCCTATTATTTTTAATAAGTGAACAATCCCCATGCATAGCCCAGTTAACACAATTTCTCCTGTTCAGTAAGATCATTTCACTGTTAAGTCCCAGTGACTTATTTTACTGATAATTATGCTAACAAAATTTTGAAGCAAGGTTCCATATTCATAAGTTTCAGTCTCACAGATTCTAAGAATATTATGTGGAATTGAAAATGAGGATGGAGAACATTGCTGAGAATAACTCTAGAAATAGTCGAACTACAACTCCCAGCATCCTTCACTATTTGCCATGCTAGAACATGGCAAATGGTGTTAGGATTTGTAGTTCGGCAATATCTGGTGAGTTTTCACCGTTTATCCAAATATTTTTTCACTTGCACGCTTTTGCATTATGTTGTTACCAGGCGAGTGAAGATTTCCCCCTTTCAGTGATCATTATTGTGCTCATTGCTTAGCTATTTCAAAAATGCTGATGCACTCTGAAAGGGGTCATACTGAATGCCTATTCATTTGTAATACCCTAAGGCTTCCCCCACTGTGTCTGCAAAGAGTGCATTTTGACCTAAATGCTGTGATCAGCAGCTGATCATTGCATTTTATACAAAAAGACAGCCTTTTACAAGTAGTTCTATGAAACCGATGGAGAACAAGGGTTGGTATTATTTTTCTAACTAAACCTTTCTTGGTTATAAAGATGTACAGAACCCAAGATCCTTCCTGTCTGTCTCTCTAATTATCTATCTATCTATCTATCTATCTATCTATCTATCTATCTATCTATCTATCTATCTATCTGATAATATTAGTTTATCTTGGGTCCTCTTTTATTTAGTCATTTTAAAAAAAAACACTGAACTATTTTCTTGAATAAAAATGGATTTTATTTGCTTAGTAGCCCCACCTTTTCTTTTAAAGCATCTTAAGAACAAACAATGCAAAGTATTTCCATAGCAAAATCTCTTAAGAACAACTCCTTTGTTCTTCCTTCTGCTGAGAGCCATGCCTAATACTTTGAACCGATAGCTGCCATGTGCTTTGCCAGGTAGATTTTCTGGGTTACCAGTGAAATTTATCCTAATCCTGACTCTCTATAGGTTCTAATCCATCTGTGCTATTTCATCAAATCATATTCTGTTCTGATAATAATGTCTTATTTCCTAGATGCTACAGACACACAGTAGATGCTAAATCCAAAGAAAGAAAGAAGCAGTTCCAATTTTAGAGAGAGAAAGCCCCTGTGTCTGCTGACACAGAATTTATTTTAAAAAACCTTTGTTCTATTGGCAAAGGGAACAAAAGGCAGGGCTCCTTTCTCTCAAGCAGACCCCCGCCCACTTCTGTCTAAGCAGAGGTTTCACCGTACTATGAGAGAAAAGTGATAAAATGTAGGTAGTTCCCACACATCCTGATGGCAGAAGCAACCTACCTTTGATAGTTGCCTCCTGAGGCTGAAACGTTGGACCATGGTCACTTTATTTCTTCAGACAAAGCGATCCAAAAGGGGAAATTGTGGGAGGAAGCAGGGAAGAAGAAAAGAAACTGACAGCTGTCTAAGATGGTGTCAAACAATGCATGCTGCAGGCTGCCACAGACAACTCCAAGGGGATCCCTC
>NW_015387539.1:0-26134 GCF_001527695.2 Protobothrops mucrosquamatus | reverse complement strand
AGAAGCAACCTACCTTTGATAGTTGCCTCCTGAGGCTGAAACGTTGGACCATGGTCACTTTATTTCTTCAGACAAAGCGATCCAAAAGGGGAAATTGTGGGAGGAAGCAGGGAAGAAGAAAAGAAACTGACAGCTGTCTAAGATGGTGTCAAACAATGCATGCTGCAGGCTGCCACAGACAACTCCAAGGGGATCCCTCTCAGTCTTAAAACTTCAAATCAGTTCATTGTTCTTCTAAGGGAGGCTTGTGAAACATGCAAGCGGAGACAGCAGAGGAGGAGGAGGAGGGGCAGAATCCTGAAGCGGTTCAGCCTGTGCCAAGCTTTTCAGTCATTCCTGCAAATCAGCTGAGAGGGGACCTGACAGATGGACCACTCCTCTCTCTCTCTCTCTCTCTCTCTCTCTTCATTAGCTGAATGTTAGTACAGAACCACCTGAGCCTTAAAAGGGACAGAGTCCCTCCTTCTAGTTAAGACAGGGTGGGGTTTAGCAAACATGTGCCTGAAAGACCGGTAAGGAGGAAGGTTAAACAACACCCTAAATCATCTTCACAAAGATTTCAGCAGCACACCTCTTGTAGGTGTCAGATTTATAGAACAGCACATGCTCACATCTACATTCTCATGCCTTTGTTTGAAAAGGCCACCTAATTTACTTAAGCCTCCAAGAAAGGGTGGGGAAAGGGATGTTCGGCAATGGCTTGGAGGACGCCGGAGGCACAGCAGCTGCAGGGCTGTGCCCAGAGTTACCACCATTTCCTTTTTACTCATAGAGAAGAGTGATCACCTGGTAGGACTGCACATATTATAACAATGACATCAACTCTGCTTGCTGTATTAAAGCTGGCAAATTATTAATAATCGACAGTACTAACTACCCAGAATGAGTGAACAAACAAAAATTCTCTTTTAACTTTGGTGATTAGTGAACCAAAATCTTGGTTTGGAAATAAAATTAAGAATGGGGAACTTGGGCAGGCCATCAAACCCTTCCCTTGGGAAAGGCCATGTGGGGGCAGAACATTAAGAACACCTACACATAAATGCCAAGTTGCCAGGCTAGATTTTCAGAAAAGACAAGCAAAATAAAAGAATTGGAAAGCAGGTATCTTATTAATTATTACACACATTCCCAAGACATCCAAAATGGTCTCTGATTCAAGTAAGAAACATATTTATATTAGAACCACTTAATAGTCTCTCATGCTGAAAAGTGAATATTTGCACAGCACGTGCCTACAGTTCTATAGTAGTATTTAAAGTTGGGGCATTTATTACAAGTTTGCATAAGGGAGTAAATAGCAGGCCCAACTATGTTAAAGCCTTTAAGCATTACTGCAAAACAAATAAATAGTTTTCACAGAGCTGGAGAGTATAGTACCTATTAACCTATTTCCTGCCTACTTGCATTATACAGTACTTTAAATATGAACATCCTATTGTAATACTGTACTTACAGGTAATCCTTGACTTACAGCCACAATTGGGACCAGAACTTCCCTCACTAAGCGAGACTGTTAAGTGAGTTTCGCCTAATTTTATGACCCTTTTCTGAGGTCGTTAAACAAATCACTATGGTTATTAAATGAATCACAGCTTCTGACTTCCCATATCGACTTTGTTGGGAGCCAGCTAGGAAAATAGCAAATAAGACACTGCAACCATCATAAGTGCATAGCAGCTGCCAAGTCCTCGACTTTTGATCATGTGACCACAGTGATGGTCTAATTCCAAGGAAAGGTTGCAAGTTATTTTTCTCAGAGCATAGTAACTTTGGTCACTAAATGAATGCTTGTAAGTGAAGGACTACTTGTATCGCAAAATATTACGAAGGCTCTGCAGTACTGCAGAAATAATTTAGAAAAGCTGCTTTGGTACATAGCACCTCTCTGCAAATCTTTAAGACAGATCTTTCCTGGGATCATGCAACTGCTCCATGATTCTAAAAGGGACATGGTTGCTTTAAAGAATTCAAAACAGGTGCTAGGTCTGCCCCCAATTTGGTGCCTAATCAAAACCAATCCACCACCCTAAGACTTATGCATAGTGCATAAATACATGGAATATTAACTCAACAAAATGTTTATCAAACTTCTTTTTGTAATAAAAATTCTAGGAATTCATGGAGTGAATGTACAATAATGCTACATAATAAATCCAGTTTACATATAATTGTGTCAACACCTGCATGTTCTACCAAGAATAATGTTTCCAATACTTTTTGGGAGGGTATTAGCATGTAGACTGACCTCCTCCATTCTGCTGATCACCATGTTGCTCTCCAGATTTGTGGCATTGTTTGGTTAGAATCTTCATTGATTTTTCTTCCATTACTTCCCACATTTCTGTAATATTCCATCAATTTCTTCAAGATTTTGGTTAACTAAGCCTTCAGATTTGGTAATGATTCAAGTATTGATTGCTAACCTACCTTGATGTTGATATCTCCACTATACAGTTTCCTTATTTATCTGATTGTCTTTGAATTGGTTACTAGCTATTCAATGTCATTTTTTTAGAATACCAATTCAAAGTTGGAGCCTCCTTCAAACATCTTTTGGAAAACTTTTCTTAAAAAAGAAACAGACGAAGATAGAAATTATAGAAATGTTTATGACAACATTATAACGAATAACAGGGAAGAGTGTCCAGAGACTGTAAGAAATAATTTAAGGAAGAACGGATTATGGCTTTAGGACAGGACCGATGTAGGAAGGACTGATACTTTCGTTACGGTAAAGAAGAAACAAAAAACCCAGGACTCATATTTGTCTATGATCTCCTGCAAACTTGTAAGCCTTGTCTAATCAAGACAAGAAGCAATCCCAGAAGAACTATATCTACTTAATTGTAAGGTTAGATTAATAGAACCTTGTAAGTCTGAAAGTACATTTGTCCACTGTCACCTTTACATTCCAAGAAACTAGGAAGGGTCCTTTCTGAGACATTTGCCACACCCACATTCCTGCTACAGGCTAAGTTGCCTCTTATCTAATAATTGCCCTGGCTGTGGCTCTTCCCTGTCTCCCAAGGTCATTCCCACATATCCTTACATCTTCTGACTGAAAGTGCTAAATTCCAGTCCATTCAATTTGCCAGATGCCAAAAATGTCAATGTGCAGTCAATTCCTTTTATTTTCCATTGTGTTGAGCATTCCCACGTTCATGCTGCTTATGTTCCATATTCATATTACTTTCCACTTCTTGACATACATTTTAACCCTTTGATTCATCTGTATGGAAGCCAACCATCATTTCCTGCATGTATCTGTCAACACCTTTACACAGGTTCAGTTTGATGATTTCCTTCTCCTTTGTCTTTGTTTCAGAGACATACAACATATCTATTTCATTTTATTTCATTCCATTCATTAATTCATGCTCAAGTACTCTTTTTACATTCCAAATTGCAATACAATTAAACATAATTTAAACTTTTTGAATTAAACCATTTTTAAAAATTAGGTAAAATTCTGGAACACGTGAATTAGAAAATATCATAATTTATTAAGATACATGCCTAGACCTGGAAGATAAACAGCACAAGACTGGAAAAAAGATACAAAACCAACAATATCAACTGGGCACTTAAACCTGGACACTACCCAGCAATGGCCCAAATTAACTTGTCTCTGTGTGCATGTGCGTGTGCGCACGCACATACACATAATACAAGTTTAAATTTAAGCAGTAATGGCATTCATATATTTTACAAATTATGCAGCAAGGTAAAAACATTTTATACCATAGTTTTTAAAGCTTACACCAATACATACTGCAAATTGGTTAGTGCATAAAGAAAGGTAAAATCAGAAATTAAATATTAATCTATATTGCTTTTAGGGTTTTTCTTTTCTCTTTTCTTTTTTAATATTCATAAACAATAATATACTATAGACCAGTGTTTCTCAACCTTGACAATTTTAAGGCATGTGGACTTCAACTCCCAGAATTCCACAGCCAGTGTTGCTGGCTGTGGAATTCTGGGAGTTGAAGTCCACATGCCTTAAAATTGTCAAGGTTGAGAAACACTGCTATAGACTTTGGCATTAAACTTAAAATTATATATTTTTTATTTTTTATTAATGTTATATTGATTAATAATTGTATACCCTCAGTGATTACAAGTACACCTAATTACTAAAAGTGTATAATTGTTAATCAATGTGGTTTTTAAAATATACTTTTGCTTTTAAAAATATGCATTTTACATATATATTATCAAAAAGAAAATAACCACAATTTTAGGGCAGATTACTTTGATTTGTTTCAAACCATAGTTTTCATAAAAGCCAATCATAAAGTTTTGTTGTCTGGCTATTTTCTTAATTTCTACAACCAACTGAAAGTAGAGACATTATTGGTGGTTAGAAAAGAGGCAGGTGGGAAGTGAGGGGAGATGGGTATATTAAACCTTGACTCGTGATTTCTGAACACATCTAAAATAGTAATACAAAACTGTCTAATTTGGGGCTAAGAAATTTCATGCTCCAAACTAGACATTTCATGAAATTCTATGCTCACGTTTCAAAATGAATATTCTGCATGTCCCTAGGTTCCAATCATTCGTATTGCTTTCTTTGGATCAGTTTTAGTTTGTTTGAATTGCTTTGTAATAATTTCATGGCCTACACATCAAATCCAAGGAATGATAAATACATGCATTTTTTTGTCCAAACAGAAACCTAAAATATTCCAGCCACATGAATGATTTCCAACTGCCATTTTCTGTTGTGATTTATGGTCTTATGAAAGTATCTATTTACTGAAAATTTTAAGAATCTACACTGATAAAAGTTTCTGCCAAAACAGAGACAACAATCTGAGAACAATGCAGCAACCATTGAGTTACCTTGTTACCTTGTAACAAAGCATAAGTACGATGTTGGATGTCCAGATTAATTTATTACAGATATTCACGTTCAGCTTAGCAAATATTCAGCAGTGTTGATCTTAATATCTTCCCTTTTTTAACAGCAAACCCCCATTACTACCACTATGCCAGTTCCAATGGGTTGCACTATACAGTATGTACTAAATCTACCAGAAATTTGCCTCAAAACCCACCCACAAAGTCATGGACTAATTATCTTGCTGAGAATGGATTATCTTCCAAGCATTAAATTGATTACTGAAAAACTCATTCACTTTCAACTTTTCAGTCCAATGAAGATCTTATGCACAAAGGAGGTAGCAGGAACATAAATATCAACTATAACATGCTCAAAAGCAAGGTGATAGGTGATACCATAATTGTGTGGATGGTATGTTATATGTAGTAGGCATCCTATTCTTTCCCCACAACTTACAAATAATAAAGTTTCTTTCGGTACAATGCAAACACATTCATTTAATTATTTATTATAGTGATTGTAAGAAATACTCTAACTATGGGAATAAATTATGACTGAAATACTGTTTGAAATATAACACAAACAGAAGATGAAAGACATAAACACCATGTACATGGGCACTGTTACCCAATACATTTTTATGTCTAAGTAGCCTATAGATGTTTTTGAATTTATCATTACCTCCCAGGTTTGTTACAGGTTGCTGCCATAAATTGGGAGTAATTAAGCTCTTTAAGGAAAGCTAGAATATAAATATAGTAACGGTTATATAGTTAAAATATGTTCTTACATTATCTTCCTTCCAAGAGGAAAGCTAGAATATAAATAACAAGATATAAACATATTCAAAAAATTGAACTTAATAATACAAAACCATTCTCTTTTCCATTTAAGATGACTGGCTATATAATTTACACCTTTATTCCCATATACAATAGAAGTAGCCAGTATTTCACTTAGTATTTTACAGATATCTAGAGAGCAAATAAAGATTAAAGACTGACATCAATTCTTATAACTTGGTAATCTTAACATTTTCATTCTTTGCACCATTCATTTGGATTGGTATTTTGGGTTTTATCAGGACTATTGCCTTGTTCTACTTTTATTTGAAAGTTAGGAATCTGATTACCTAATGGCTCATCTGCCAGACTAAAACTCATAAGTTATCCAGTCACCTGAACAACTGAAGTCAGAAAAAGTAGCTTTGATTAGAAAATTAAAGCAAGGGATAATGGTGCTTTTTGTTCATTAATTGCAGCACAACTCAATCTCCTTTAAAATAGAAAGATATTTAATTTTAATTAACAGAACGTATCTTATATCTCAGTTTAGTCTCAAAACCTATCCTGTCATATATTTTATACTTTACAATATAATAAAGTTTTAGATTCCTACAAAAGAGTTGAAATAATTGCTTCCAATTAAATGTGTGGTATCAACAAAATTCTAATTGCCACATATTAATTAAAAACTAATAACTATGTAATTTATTATTTAAACATTCTATATATTATGAAGAGGCTTAGGATGAGAAAATGGTGATAAGGTAGAATCTGGGAAATGTTTATGTTTAATTGCATTGAAAATAATAAACAACAATAAACAATAAAGTTTTCATAACAAAAACCGCAAGTGATTAAGCATTACTTTTAACATTTTATATTTAAAAAATTGGTAGCTTCCTACATCTACAAATCCTGTAAATAAAGTTCAATCTATGTATTAACTACACAGTTGCCAGAGGCTAAATACTATTAAACACTCCATTAGAATTACTAGAAAATATACCACACATTTTCTCCACCATCTAAAAAATGAGTTCTCTTTATTTTGAAGCCTTATGAAGCTATACACAGAACTCAACTGGTACAATTTCATTATTACAGAATTTTGATTTCTTCAATATAGTATACAAGAAGATATTTTGTAATTTGCTTAGGGCGGAATACAAACTCATAAACAGCCTTCCATGAATGAAAAATATCTGTAAAGCCTAAGGAAAGTCATAAAAGATAAAACTGAAGCCTCTAATTCTAGGATAGTATGCCACATAAGAGATTATGTAATTATAATTACCAGCAGGTTAAGTTAGAAACACTTCCTGGTTCATAGACACAGTATGCTTCCCCTTTATTTGGTGATTAAAACCACTTTTCCAGTTTGGCCGTATGCTGACTCCTTTTCCCTCCATGTCTCCAACTAAATATGGCTATGTTGTTGTTTTTTAAAAAAACACAATTTTATTAATGTTCTGTTATTATAAGTCATACGTGCTTAGTAAACAACATGTTGTCTGGGTCTATTTGTTACTCAGTAATACATATTAACTTCCTCAACATAGAATTACATAGTCCAGTGTTTTCTTGATCCTCTCTTCTTCCAATGGTGGCTATTTTTAATTAGACTGTTGTCTACCAATAAACCCTTTTGAAATAATATCTAACTATCTAGCTAATATAAAAACTATGTAGCTTTCCAAGGTAACTTTGAGAAAGGACCTCAGTACAAATAAAATTTGATTTCATATTTTTAATTCCTTAGACCAGCAATTCCTAGTCACTAGTCTGTGAAGTGCGCCTGAGTGAGGATGAGGATCCAAGATTGCCTGTTGTGATCCAAGGCTCAACTTCAGGTAGTCCCTGAGGTACTAACCTAATGGAGCCTGGCCGTTAGGCTTGTAAGTTAAAAAACCTGTCAAATGAATCAGACTTAATTTTACAAATTTTTAAAATCAAATTCATTAATTAAATCAAGTGGGCTGTTAAATGAACGAAGATCTGACTTACTATTTCTTTCAATAGCTGCCATGTTAACTGCACTGGGTTAATTACAGCAACCTGTAATGCAACCTGAAAATTACAGCATCCAACACTAAGGGTTTTTTTCTTCATTTCCACCTGAAAGCTCACCATGAAGATTTCAAATCCTCAAGAATATGATCAATTCCTCACTAGTGGTATATACTACCATATCATGTAAACATAACTATGGTGTAGTGATTAATGTTTTGGACCAGAAGCAAAGAAAGACAGTTTCTAATCAACTCTTACCCCACTTGGAGGATTACCCAATTACTTTCAGTCCAATTTCCTTCACAGAATTGTCATGGCCAAAATAGGAGATGAGAGGGTTATACATGATGCACTGAGCTCCTAAATGAAAGACCGGAGATAAAGCAAACCAAGCCACTATTGTGGCATGACAGAGCCTATTCTTATCATTCTTACATTGATACAATGAAAGTCAATGTGTGTAGAGGTTACTATAAGTCAAGAGTGGGAAAATGGCCTTTTTTTCCCCTTCTCCCCATTCTCCCATGTGTTTCTATCTTAATGAAGAGATCTCGAGATCGCAAAAGCTAGCATATTTTTGTGGTCTTTGAGTTGCCTAATAAAGATATCGCCCAGTAATGCAAACAGAAGAAACCTGGAACAACCACCCAAAATGTTACTACCAAACATAGTCCTAGTAGACAATCACCTAAATATGAGCCAGCAGTGTGCTGCAGCTGCCAAAAAAGCCAACACAATGCTGGGCTGCATTAACAGAGGGATAGAATCAAGATCACGTGAAGTGTTAATACCACTTTACAATGCCTTAATAAGGCCACACCTGGAATACTGCATCCAGTTTTGGTCACCACAATGTAAAAAGAGTCTCAACACCACGATGTTGAGACTCTAGAAAGAGTACAGAAAAGAGCAACAAAGATGATTAGGGGACTGGAGGCTAAAGCATATAAGGAACGGCTACTGGAATTGGGTATGTCTAGTTTAACGAAGAGAAGGACGAGGGGGGACATGATAGCAGTGTTCCAATATCTCAGGGGCTGCCACAAAGAAGAGGGAGTCAAGCTATTTTCCAAAACGCCTGAAGGCAGGACAAGAAGCAACGGGTGGAAACTAATCAAAGAGAGAAGCAACCTCCGAAATGGTGTAGGGTTTCCTGCCTGAGCAGGGGGTTGGACTAGATGACCTCCAAGGTCCCTTCCAACTTTACTACTACTACTACTATTACTATTATTACTATTATTATTATTTCATCAAAAAGGAGGGATATAAATTACATTAACCCTTAGATATGCACTTGATATTAAATGTTTGATGATTGAACTGGTATACTTCCTCCAGTCCATCCTAATTTTGCCCAATCCGCTGTTAAAAACATCTAAATTGGTGGCTACCATATTTTCAGGAGGTAGATCTCATAGTCAAGACACAGTACTATTTCCTATTAGTCTTTAATTTATTATCGCTTAAGTTCTAGTAATGCCCCTTGGTTGCATGACCTCATATTCTATAATTTATGTGAGAGGAAAGAATCTTCATCCTATCCACCAATCATAATTTATTTACTTCTATAATATATGTGTTATTGCTAACATGAATTTCTTCATAATGAGTTGTTTTTGTTTCAGATTTTAAATTTAAGTTAAATTTAAATGCCACTTTTTTCTGTTATTGTGTTTGTGTTTGTTCACTATAATAAGCCTATTTATTTGATTCACCTAAAACAAGGACAACTGTTCACACAGGGACATATATAGAAATAGTGATTTTCCTATTATGTTCAAAAACTGTAACTGGTTCATTTCTTAAACGATTAGATGATCAAACCATCTAATTAAGGTTCATGGTTTAGTTATTCTCTAAATAATTTAGATATATCATATAATCTATTAAAATCATTTTTGGACTATGAACACTTCAGAATGTCTATAGCACCCTCTCTTGGCAAAGAGCAGAAGTTTGGAATCCTCTGACTTGCTTCTCTTCTGTAATAAGAACTATCAATTAATATGAATTCTATTGTCACCAGGTGTTTCAATTAAATGCCTCATCATAATGGAGACAAAAAATGTTATACACTAAGATGTTGGCACCAGAACTTTTCGATATTCAATTTTCCATCTCAGTCAGAGATGAGTAGGTTTGTGAAAATCATCTAAATTCCACCTAAAGACCTATAAAACCATTTTCATCCCCTCAGCTAAAATCATTTTGAATAATGCAGAATCACTATTCAATAATGATCTTGGGCAGTATTTTTTTTTTTTCCTAAAGTCAAACCTTGAACTTCTTTAGGCATTAACAATATATTAACCTGTATCCAACTGTCAGGTATCTTTTCAGTTTGCAAAACACAGGGACTTCTCAACTTACAACCAAAATTGAGCCAGGTATTTTGTGGTCATTAAATGAGAAGCCCACATAATCACCTCACTCAAGGACTGCAATCACAGCTTTCCCCATTGTAGTCATTAAGCAGGCAGAGGGAAAGACTGCCTACCCAAGGAGGCCAGGCAACCCCCATCGGTACTCAGAGGGGAAATTCCAGCACTGGGCTGGAGAAAAATATCTGGACCATGAAGACTCAAGCTTCTTTTTCTCCAGCCCAGCACTGAAGTTCCCCTCCCTTTCTTAAGCAGATGGTAAGTGCAGTGGTAGGTGGGAGAAAAGAAGCTTGGATATTTGCAGTCCCCAGCCGAGTGCTGGAGTTCCCTCAGTGTTCAGGGTGCAGAACAGCTGCGCATGGCTAGATTGTTTTTGCCCATGCTAGGTGAAATCAATCTTACAGACAGCCCATCCATTCTCAAAAAGGCTGGCTGAAAAAGTCCTTGCCAAACCCAAGTGGGATTTTGGCAGGCGGCACTTGCAGCAAGGGGCATTTGCAGCTAAGCTGGAAAAAATATCCATGGAAAAGAAGGTAAAACATGTCTGTGTGTGCGTATGGCATCGTCATTTGTGTATGTTCATGCATCTACAAGTTCTAAATTGTCCATTCTATCAAAAATAATGTGATATCAAGTGGTTGGTTTGGTTCTTGTCAAGGGGATGGTGGTTACTGGCTTTTATATTGGGGTTTTATTTTGTAAGCTACCTGGAGTCACTGCGAGTTATTAATTTTCTTCATAAATAAAGCCCCGAACATTTTGGAAACTTTATCTTGTGTCATTTTAATACCTTTCTCAGAAATTCTCTATTTCTCTGGACAAATTACTCCAGTCTAATATCCCATTAAATACCCATTTTCATATGATAATTCCTTTGGTTTATCCATAAGTGCTTTGCAAAATGTTATTTTATCCTCATTTGCAGCATAAATTGTAATTATTAGTCTTGCTCTCATAAAAAGTAGCTTGAACCCCCCACATATCTGCCATAACCATCAGTCATTATTAATTCTGGTTGCAATTTTCATATAGAAGCGACTATATGAGTACATTTAGTCTAACAAAATTTCTAATTTGGCTGGTGATTTCTAATTTTGTATCCTTCTTTCCATTATCTGTTTCTTGTAAACAAATTACATTTTTTTCATTTTTTTTACACTAGTAAAATAATTTTCTTCTTTTTAAAGGAGAATTTGCTCTGTTTATATCCTATGTTATGTATTTAAAATTATGTTTATGCCCAAAACATAGAAAAGTCAATACCTATAGCACCTAACATGATAATATCCTTAATGTCTTGTCATTGTTGTTTAGCACTGTCACTCCTATTTCCATTTATTCTAATTCCCCTTTAATTTTTTCTAGGAATTCCTTGCTTTTTTTTTGAGTAAGTTTAGTCTAAGCCTCTCTTGTTTAAAAATGAAGACAGTTATCTTTTTTCTGCTTGAGCTTGTCAGTAAAAAAAAAAGCTCTTTTCGTTTACACAGTTCATTCTGCAATCTAGGCCAGTGATGGCGAACCTTTTAGAGACCGAGTGCCCAAACTGCAACCCAAAACCCACTTATGCATCGTCGAGTGCCGGGTGGGCGTGGCCAATTGGGTGGCCGTTGCTGCAGTGGTAACGGCAGACTGGGTGGGACTAAAAAGTTCAGTCAATCAATTCCAACTTTGCAAGATCTTTTTTTTCCCGCAAGAAGTTGAAATTGACTGATTGATTGAACCTTTTTTTTTCTTTTGCACACGGCGGCGGAGGCCTAAAGAGAAAATGTTTTCTAAAACCCAGCTAAAGGCCTAGGACTGGGGCGACGGTGCGCGTGCCCACAGAGAGGGCTCTGAGTGCCGCCTCTGGCACCCGTGCCATAGGTTCGCCACCACTGATCTAGGCTGTCAGGACTGCATTTTGTCTAGCATGGGTAGATTTCCCTGACATTGTATATCATACACTAAATAAATAATTTACACAGTTTTCTGATCAGGATTTAAGTATAATCACATCTGCATTATTAATCTTCAGTCTGGTAAAAATGCTTCCTCAACACTTGGTCTCTAATCTTTCTGACAAACTGCCTAAGAAGATTCTTTGGTACATTTCTTAATTTTGCAAACTGTGTGTTGATTCTATGTTCTTTGTCAATTTCTGCCTCCATATCATCTTCATCATAGTCCAAAAGGTTTGTTAAAGACTGAGCAATCTATTCTTTAGTGTTTTCTCAAGGATCCTATGGAATTGTTCAAGTCTAAACAAACTTCTTTCAATTCCAGTAATGCCAGATTGTCTAAGACTAAGTCCTTATCCATCTCTCTCTATTATTCTGTTTTATTTTCTAAAATTATCACTTTGTCATTAATTTAATTTCTTCTGTAAGTTGCCTTATGGATTCTTCAACCTTTTTCTAACTTCATCGCCTCTTTACAAACTTTTGTTCCAGTCTCATTTCAAAAGCAATCTACTCCCTTTTAATAGATCTGATATATTCAGATACCTGCTTCTCCTTCTCTTCAAATATATTTTGTAAACTTTCTGGAGTAATCACTTTTTCTATCAGTTGCTCCAATGATCTTTTTATCCCTCAAGTCTTGCGGCTTTTCTGGTGGTCTCCATTCTTTTATTAATAATCCAAAAGAAAAAGTAAATCAATTATGAAGATAAACATAATGACAAGAGTCTCCTTTTTTTCTCTTTGCTTTTTCTATACCCTTAAAGCTTTAGTCCAAACTATAGTTTTGTAGTTTTAATGACACAATCAATTTCATGTTACACTTATTACTTTGTGTTCTAAATTCCACCGTTTTTTCCTTCTGATGTCAAACAATCAACATATCCACGAAGGTCTGGCCTATTTATTTAATTAATTTCAAACAACAAAAATACTTTTGCTAAAATATTAATCTTCCAAATTTGTACAGACCCTTTATCTGTTTATAAATTTCTTGGCCAAAATCTTGTTAAGCTCTTTACTCTTGTTTCAAAGTCTTTTAAAAATAACTTTCCTCTTTGCTTTAGTTTTTATATTCTGGAAGGAGAGTGACTGAGTTGTTTCCTTCGTTCCACAATTTTCAAATACTTCATTTTAACTGTAAATTGATGTATCCAACAGTGATTTAAAAAAATGAGGATTTGGTGGAGCTTAATGTCCTTTAAAAGGTTGTGCTTGTATGCGCAAGATGCTGTTTCTTTCTCAGCTCCCTGACAAAAAAACAGGACTTCCATCCTGTGGTCTCCTCATGAGGAGCAGCAGTCCATAGTACATGTGGGCAATTCTTAGTCTTTCTTTTATCCAGAAAGACTTTATTGGCCAGAAATTACTGCAGGCTGCGGTTCACCGCTACAGCACTGTCTTCTCTCCTTGGAAGATATCTAGTCCATCACTGAATCTCACTCAGAAGCCCCCACCATTTATTTAATGCTAAGGAATGTCAGTCTAAAAGAAAAAAGGCAAGCAAAAATTCTGGAATTTGTCCTCTACAACTGGACAGGGGAAACCTTTACCTTTATATAAAGATACGGAAGACATTAATTTTTCAGGGAGAAAGCTGAAAAAGGAAATGAAGGGAAATGCTTGAAATATCCATTTTGCCATATGGAATACTGTTTACTCTTATTTACTGAATCTGAAGCACTATCAATAGTTTCTACTTTGTCATCAATTTATGAGCTTTTAAAAACTGGAGACTTGCCTATATTGACCTTATCTTTTCTACCTTTTCTTATAATAATATGTTTTTATTTTGTGTGTTTGCTATTCTTAAGCAGTAAAGTGTTACATCAATAGGAATAGACAGAAAATAAGTGGGATGGCTAAAAATATTTGAAATTATACATTACATTACCCAAATGATGACTTTGGATAACTATTTGCCAGCTGCAGCAAAAAGTCCCTCACACACTACTTTCAGCAGGTAATAAGTACCCTCTTTAAATTAATTATATAAAGTATTGGAGCTAGTACAATTAGCTTTTATCTCACTGTAGTTTATTTTATTCCATTTCACTGTATCTTACCTTATCTCATTTTACTGTATTTTACTATGGTTGTGCTCAAGCTTTGATATGGTCAACTGACAAATCAATAAATAATAATTGCATTATATTACAATTAGCTTCACCTGACAGCAGCATAAACTTCACTATGGCCAAACCAGGTCTGCATGTACACTTTACTTCTCCTTTATCACAACTTCACACCTGGCGGGCATCTAGTGAGAATAGGACATCTGCCATCACAGGACTAATACATTGCTAAGTGGTACTTTATGTTGAAGTTATGGACTTTTCCCATATGGCAGATAAAGTGTGGGAGGTTAGGATTTGCAGGGTTGATAGCTGGCTACTATCGCACTGAAACCTCAGCTACAACTTCATGGACATTGACAGTAGGAACAATAGCACATAACAATGAGGTACAGTCTGAAAAAGTTTGCTATAAATAGCTCCCACTTTACACTATGTTATGCAAAATGCCTTATTCTGGAAGACAACAGCACCCAAAGCTGACAATGCCATTTAGAATCATATGGAGAAAATGTTGTATGATTGCTTCTACCATAGATATAAAATACATATTTTTGATAAAACTACTTAAATGTCAGACTCCACAGAATTTTACTCTGCGGAGCACCTAATTCCCACAGCAGTAACGATATTTACCAATGTAGTAAGACTGCATTACTATTATCCTACTCATCTTTCCTATTACCTTCTATTATTGGTATCTTATGATTATATTACTTTATTGTTTGTATGTACACTGAGAGCAGGTTTTGAACAGAGTAGTGGTTGTGCCTTCTTTATCCCTGCACCAATCACGTACAGCCTACAGCTTCTCCTTCAGGGCCCCATGTCAACTGGCATAGCCGTGTTTTAAGGTTCTTTCTGAAAGCCAGAAGAGAGGAGGTGGATCTCACCTCCAGCAGGCCATAGCAGAAAATGGTCTTCTCCTGGACTCCACCAGCCAAAATTCCTTGTTTAAAACACATCACCAAATATTGCATCCCCGATTGTTATATGTTTTACTTTATATATGTCTTCGTTATTTTTATTCTGTTCTATTTTGTATCATTGATTTTGTATCATAAAGACTGACTAGCTCAAAGACAGAAGCTAATCTCTGAAGGTATCTTGGTACCTCACCTATGCTATGTTATTATGAGCATCCTAAATGCCAAGGAGGACATCCTATGCTAGATTAGCCCATTTGGCAAAAACTAGAATCAGTAGGAGTTCAAGGAAGGTAAACTTTGGAAGACCTATTTAGGATCTACCTGAAGTGCTGGGGCATAAAGCCAATTATATGTTAGCAATCCTATGAGACCTGAGGATGAAGGGAAGCATGATTAGCCACCATCACAATCACCCAGAATGGAATGATTCCCCTAGTTGCAGAGATAGCTCAAGCAGAGAAGGTATTAGATGACAGATAAAAGGAGGAGGCTGGAACATCATCGTATTTGTGTTGGAAGTACCAAAGCCGCTTCCGGGTTGAAGGTGCTTTCAGGTTGAAAGGATTAACCAGTGATATCACCACTGTCAGGTGATGTCCCTGCTACCGTGCCCACTGAGGTTGTACCTATCTATTTACTCATAATTGCTTGTTTTCGAACTGCTAATCAGCATGAGCGAATAACTGGAGCTCACCCTGCCACATAGCAGCACCCAGGTCTCGAACGTGGGATTGCTGATCGTCAACTCAGCATCCTAATCACGTGAGCCACTGCGTGCCTTGGAATATTATGTGCTTTACCCACAGAGACAGCAAGAGTCAAAAGTCAGATTCCAACACTGCCCTCACTTTGGTAAATACAAGCATACTCTCATAGCTTGGGATGATTCTTCATTCCTTGTTAAGAAAGAAGGATCTACAGGTTCTTGCATATTGTAGGATGGATGTTACAGTATGTTATGTTACCTCAGTGAGCAGAAGAATAATAGATATAGTACTCTCTTTATTGTGGGACTCACAATGTTCCTGTATTTTCCTCATAGCATGCTGCACTCCCACCAAATAGTAATAGCACTTAGACTTATATATAGCTTCCTACTGCTTTACAGCCCACTCTAAGTGATTCACAGAGTCAGCAAATTGCCCCCAACAATCTGGGTCCTCATTTTACCAGCCTCAGAAGGATGGAAGCCTGAGTAAACCTTGAGCTGGTCAGGATTGAACTCCTGGCAGTAGGCAGAGTTACGGGTCCCAGATAAGAGGATTATAAAATAGGTGATGTGGAGAAGATGGAGCTTCTGATTATCCTTAAAACCAGCTGCCTTTATTAGATATTCTCAAAACTGCCATTGGACAATGACTAAGATATAGTTCGCTCCCTTGTGTCTAAAATAATAATCAGACCTCAATATCAACCAAAAGAAACATTAATGACAGCTGCCATTGCTGCTGGCTCCAGTCATATCTGGTTTGGGGTGAGACCAGGTGGTTCTGCTCTAAAATCATGTCACGCTACACAGAGATGATAGACTTAATTGGACAAAGTAAGCAAAATTTGTTGATCTCTGCACAGAGATTGCAAATGCAAAAATATGCAGCATGCATATGTGTTTGTAAAAAAATGTAAGCCAATACTGAAATACGGGAATTTGTTAATATGAAGATCATAGGCTCATGTGTTGCATCTTAATCATAGTTTTGTGTATGTTTCGCTGACTGTAAAAATGGTGCTTAATTGTTGCTTTCATAGCTTACTATACATTTTTAAAATAAAAAACATTTTCTTGGCCAGTTAATCTGAAGTTTGGTGCACTGGGTCTACGGTATTATCACCTACTTTTACGGATAAAGCACAAAGTAGCCAGAGACTTATTACAAGTTCTATTGTTTTCTTCTATGGAATACACAAAACATTAGCTTTTGTTTCTTAGGAACTAGAACACCCAAAATGTTATGACAGAATTGTTCCTGGTGGGGTTGTTATGGCCTGAATTCATTACAAATAAACCCAAGGTGAACAAAAGAGGGAAAGAACCAAGCCAGTTTCAAATAAAACAAAACGAAAAGAAACTCTCTCTTTCTAGACAATTTAAACTTAAGCGTCTTTTCTTTTCACGACAAAGCCAAACCTACAAAATATTTAGTAATGAACTAGAAAAAACCCCAAAATATCTCTGTTTTCCACCTTATACATTATAATTTTGATTTACAAAATATTAGAATAAAACTCCTCACTGAATACAACATAGCCCTTAATGCATACAATTACAATTTCTGCCTGCCCAACCTAATTTCACTTTAATATATGTAAATCCATGTGAGACGTTTTACATCATTATCAAATGAAATCTAATTTTCTCTGCTGTGAAAATAAACACAATTGCCTAGTACTATAAAAACTGTTACCTAATCGAAAACTGATAAATGAATGTAATGCAGAGAAATGTAACACCATTGGAATGGCAGTCAATTTTAACAATGTTAAATGGCATAACTTGAAATAGTACAAAAAACTGGGTTTTTTTAGGCAAAACCGTTGTATTTTCCTCAGGAATTCAATAAGCATAGTCACATAATAGATTCTAAGTAAAATGGATAAAAGTTATGCTATAAAGACTACTCTTGTTACAAGAGAAATTTTTAATTGTTTAACAGGCACCACATTATTATTAAAATAGAAGACAGCAGTAGACAAACATATATAGCTATATTAACTAAGGAATCTTAATTTCTCCTATTGGAGGTAGTTTTATACTCTCTAGTCTTAAGATACTGTATTTTATTGCCATCTAAGACCTTAATACAATACTTCCAATATTTTCTTTTACTTACTTCACCCACGGACCTTGGGCTATTTGGTTCTTCTTCCATGACTCTTCTGTTAAATTTTCAATTTTCTACTGACCACTATTCCAAGAGAGATTGTCCATTTAATCATTTTGCATATTCTTGTGCTCAATTATTACTGTTGTGTTTGGTCTAAAGGCAAGCTTAAGAAATATTAAGTACTTATCTGACTCTTAATAATTAATTCAGCACTTGCTGTTAGGTAGTATTCTAGTGCATCGAGATTTGCTACCACTCGAGTTTCTCTATAATATAATAATAACAACCACTCAAGCAGAATCACATGTTTTGTACAACTCTGCTTGAAGATTTATACTGTACAAAGGAATTATTATTTGTGAACACTGATCAAGCTTAAGATTCTTAACTGAAAAGCAATGCTAAATCATTACAAGATAGCTCTCCAATTAAGAATCACAAACTCGTGATGCACATTTGTTGACTGAGATTTATGTGTATTCATTGTGTGTAATATAATGAATAGCTCAATTAACTAAGGTACATCACTGTTCGTCCATAATGAGATGATATTCCAAAACAGTTCTGGCTTATGGTTATTTGATGCAGAGGGGAGTTCCAGTTCTTTAAGAAAACTGATATTTCCTTTAAAAGAACAACCAGATAGATCACCACACCTTTAATAATTAAGCTTGCCTACAAATTTCCCCTAATTTAAACTCACCAAAATTCCTCCATGGAATATAATTACAAATTGAGGATTTTGTCATCATAACTGAAAGAATTTTCAAGACTAGTTTGGTGCACTATGTAGCATTCTTATTCTAGAAGAAGAATGCTGTCCAGACAACTGTACTTCTGTTAAAGTGACCACACCTTCCTGCTTTTACACATAATTCATGAGAATTTTTACAAAACTATTTTGAGGTTTGTTTGTTTTTTGCCAAATTTGTTAAAAATCAAGAACACATATTGGGACACGTATCATTATATTACAAATCCCTTTGTTGGGGAAGATGAATCAAACTAGGAATCTAAAATGTTTTTTAAAATGTTAACATTTTGCTATCTTTACCAAGCATTTTGTATATTGGTTCTTTTCTTTTGAACATATGTAAAGAAGCCTCTTTCAATACCCTTAGCATCCTTTGCTCAGGTGTTTCTGAGCTTTTGCCTTCTTCATTCCTTTTCTATTATTGTGTTTAACTGCTATTTCCTCCAACTACCAACACCACTAAAACTACCTGCTTTTCAGATCTTTATTAACCCTTTTAATAGGTTTAGTTTTAATTAAAACTATTAAGTTTTTTTTCTCATATTGTTTTCTTTCTTTTTTCTTTTTGCTAATTGGAACTGTGCCTTCTGGATTGCCTTATCTAGTTCCCCTGTCCATATTCAGCTTCTTTCTGATTAGCCTCTCCTACAAAGCCCTGAATTAATTAACATATCTTTTTTTCTGAAAAAAACAAAACAAAAAAAACAAGGCACGTGATCTCATTCAGCTCTCAATTCCCTTAAAACTATTAACTCCAGCATTATATGGTCATTTTCTCACAACTACATGTTTCCTCCTACCTCCTCAACTAAGTCTTCCCTACTGATTAAGATGAAGTCAAATATAACTAATCCTATTGTGTCTTCCTTCACCCTTTGAAGGAGAAAGCTGTCAGCAACACAAGTCAAGGATTCCTGGAGAGACTGGACTAGATCAAATCTGTTTCACAGCAGATACCAAAGTAATTACTACATTCAACTGCTAAGATTTCTTCTCTTTTTAAAGATCTGCAATTTTCTTTCAAAAGGCATCATCCATATCTATTTGGTTGGGTACATGTTAATGGACAGCAACAGCAGCATTGCTTTTATTTATTCTTTCTTGCAATAACTGTATCAAATAATTCATCTGGATTTCAGAGAAGGAATGAATATGTGTAACATTTCTGCCTCCTTTTCAATTGTTTCTATTATTTTGAACAAATTGCATCCGCTTTCATAATCACTGCTGGATAAAATATCTGCATTTAAAATTACTATTCTATCTAGAATTCTGTTTTTGTTTCAAATACCCCTAATGCGGAAAACAATAAAGAAAAAAGGAACTGAAATCAACACATGGCTTCTTATTGAGAGATTGCACTTATCAACTATATGCCTCACAGAGTACTTTATGCTACTTGTATTCTCGATTTTAATTCAAAAATGGGGAACAGAAGACATTTCATTGCCAAACTACTTAAATGAATTAAATATAAATCAGCAAGGCCACAAACTCCCTACCAAATTTAAAATTATCAAATTGCATTCACATTTCAGATAACGTAAGATAAATGCACAATCTTTATTCAGTGTTAAGCAAATGTTACTGGATGGCTACAGCAGTCAGAGTTTGAACATCTGGCCAAATTTTAAATGGAAAAATTATTGCCTGTGACAGTGTATGTGCAATTTTGAGATTAGAAAACAGCTAGGAGTTTCAACTAAATAGAAAGCCCTTGCAGTTGTCATAATAAAATAGTCTATGTTTGGTTTAATAGGGCACTCATTAAATACACTAACTGCTTTACTGGATGTCAGAAATGTCAAAACTAATCTGCCTGAATTAAGAGAGATATTGCCAAATTTAAACAGGGGGATAAACTGCATTCAGTTTGTAAATTAATGGCAAAGACTGACTGCTTATGTTTTAACGTATGATTTGCTGGCAAGACTATTAATCCTGAGGAATGAAATACACACGATACAAACATGGCAGTAAAATAATTACATCCTGAAAATGCTCAAGCAACTGTTAAAAAAAATTCACAATCCTCAGATCCTTTCAATACATTTTTATATCCTGACTAGGGAGAAAGGCTAGGCAATGCATAATGATTGAATACAATTGGCAGATTATTCTACAGAGATTATTCTTCCTTTGTTTTCTCTTTATTATGCAGGATTTTAAACCCCAACTATTCAGCATACTATTTTTTCACATTACTGGAAAATACATGAATTTCTTCAAAATAATAGCACATTTCAAAAAATAACTATGGTTTGGCCACAATACATAATATTAGAGACTCAAAGACTCTGAATATCCATTTTAATAGAAGTTATTTCATACAGAGTGCATAACAAATGTTAGTAGTTGATGAATGATTAATAAAGTCAAGAGTAATTTTAACCTTAACAGAATTAACTTGATGAACAGAAACTGAAGTTCTTGGGTCAGATAATTGTCAATATTTTTAACTTCACAACTGTTTTCTTCTTTCATCAGCAATTCGTGATATATGCTTTCTCTGTAAATTGCAACTTGAAAAGCCATTTTAAAATATTTTATACAAAGCAAATTATCCAGAATATTTGAATATACACATTGTCAAAGGCAGGAGGAAAATATGTTGGCCAAATATATTCCAATTAATGCTAATAATTAACTATATGTTGTAGTTATACAGAGTGAATGTGAATAAAATTTATAAGTCTAAGATACAATGTTAAGAGTAAAGACTTGCTAGATACCAATTAGGATTGTGAAATGACAAGCACAATACATCTTGAACAGTGGAGCTACACTTAATGGTTTTAAGTGGAAAAAAGCAGTGGCCATGTCAACTTTAACTGGTAGTTCATATTACAAAATATGCCTTTCTCATTAGACTGTATTTCCCTGGGCTTCACACTTCTTCAGAAGAGAAGGTGAAGAGAAAGAAGTATTGTTTGTTACTACAAATGCACTAATCACTAGTGTTAATAGGTGCCTTCATATTTCTTAGAAATGTATTCTGAATATGCTCAAAATTGATGTAGATCAGTGGTTCTCAACCTTTTTAATGCCACGACCCCAACCGGTCGTAAGTCGAGGACTAAACCGGTCGTAAGTCGAGGACTAAACCGGTCGTAAGTCGAGGACTACCCAACCGGTCGTAAGTCGAGGACTTTCCCTGCCCAGGAGAGCTGTGCATGCGTGGTTCCGCCCCCACCAGCCGAGGCGTAGCTGGCAAGCGGCAGAGACGGAGCAGGCCGACCACCAGCTGGCCCAGCCCAAGGGAGGTAAGGCACCCACCGGAAAAGGGGGAAAAATGGCAGACAGCCTTGCTTGGCGACCCCCGTGAAATGGTCAATCGACCCCAAATGGGGTCCCGACCCACAGGTTGAGAACCACTGATGTAGATATTCTAAAGAATAGAATTATTTGCTTGATCAGAATTCAGTTTAGTTTTGGACTTAGTGATATCAAATATCAGCAAGAGGTTCAGCAGAGCCAGAATAGCCAATTCTCTCAATTCAAATGCCACCACAACTGACTAAAGATAATTCACTCCTTTGGCCAAGTCTGAAACATTTCTGTCAGGGATCTAAATACAATTTATATAAATACAATGAATTAAACATTATTTTCGAGAATGAGGTAAATTCTAAGTTATGCATAAATAATTTTACATTTAGAATATTAAAAGAATATAGGATAGCAAATTAGACTGCATTATCTATTACCTTTAGCTTGTTAACCATTAACTGCAGACAATGCTTCATCACTAAGAAATCCACTGATCTAGGAGTATTAAACTCCACAATTGCAATTTCATGTAATAGAATTGTTGGGCTACTTTACACAAATCTATATATTTATGGATTTAAACTATATCAAAAGAAGAAAAAAAACAATGTTAGGGTTAATATTATTATTTTTGAAATGATTTATATGAAAGGCTTCTACTTTGTCCAAAGACTTTTTAAAAGCTCTAAAAACAATACAACTCAAGAGTATTTACATTCTCCAGAAAGCTATACTATTATTTAGATTTATATGGTTACCCTTCAAAATCAGATTTCAAGGCAGCTTTACAATATATGAAAATCAAGCAAAAAGAAAAAAGAAATCAGGATATATATATAATAAAACATAGCTGTTTTGCTAATGTATTCTTTTATTTAAAATGAAGTTTATATGGTCTCCCTTAAAGTATGATAGCCAAATTTTTTGTTAATCTGGCCTCTATTTTTCCTCAACACTTTTAAAAATGGCACTTCAGTATCTTATAAGAAAAATAAACTTTTCTATACTCACCCGATCTGCTGATCCAACTTCTTCACCAGCTAAGCAGATAGGAGAGGCCATCTCCAGAATTGATAAATTAGATGGAGCATCAGTAGTAGATGAGGATCTGGGACGGCCTGAATTAATATCTTGGACAGACTTCCTGTTGATCTGAGGACTTCCTTTTGGAGGATCTGACTTGCCCCGTCTGTTATGAAGGCTTGTTCCTCTCTTCATTTTAGGTGGCACTCTGATTTGTTGGAGAACTCTATTCAGAGCTGTAGGGTGGGTAGAAATACCATCAATTTCAGCACAGCAGGTGTTTTGGTTTTCCAATTCTGTTTCAGGTTCCATATCAACCTGAGCTTGTTGAACATCATGTGGAGATACTGACGACCTCCTACGCTGATGCTGGAAGAGGTGCTTCAAACCTTGACCAATTACATTAATGTTCTCCAAGGCATTGTAGGTAATTTTTGACAGCTTTTGTTCAGATTCATGCTGCCTTTTGTTTTCTGGATCTTGAGTTTTGTTTCCAACATCAGGGTCATCATACGGTTGTTCACCACTAGAAGGCTCCATCAGGTGACAACTCAAGTTTATTTGATAAGTCAAACACAAATGTGTTGAGTCTTTAAATTTTGTTTTTGTTTTTTGCTAAAAAATGCCAAGATTGTCAGCCAATAAAGTGTGCAATTGCTTCAATTGTGTATATACATACAGCTGTGCCACGCTGGTCTCATGCTTATCTAATGTTAAAGAAAAACCTAAAGTTATCCATCATGCACAGATTAATATATATCCATGTGAAAACATGCAATTAGTTTACTCTTCCCTCAAATTCTAAAGCACCCTATGAAGCATCTTTTTACCATGGAGATTTAAATGTATTATCTATTGAGGGCAGAACATACAACTTATGTAAAATTTGTTTTTATTAAGAAAAATGTCCAAACAAAGAACTGAAAACTATAAGCCATGTTTCTCTGAAAAAATGCTATTATGCTAGAAGCAGAAAAAAAATCAAAACGATATGAAATAAAACTGAATTTTATCTCATAATGTAGGAAATATCTAGTGGTATAACATTGCCAAAAAATTAAACAATGGTGAAAAACATATTTTCTCATGTTTTGGTAAAACACAAACATTGAACAAACTGAAATATGTAAAAAAAATCTATCATTAGTGTCTTAAAAATATTATACGTATTGTTTTTAAATATGTTTGTATTATGAATATTAAAAAGTATAATTAATTCCAATAATTAAAATGCATTGATTTTATTTTTATTTATTGTGAGAAATGATGCTACAAATAATATAACATCTGTTCATTTTTGATTAGGAGAAGCAGGCAGATAGGCAAACAATGCTGAGAAAATGTAAAATTATTATCAATCTTATCAAGGCACATATTCAAAAAAATAAAGCCAACCCCTACAAAAAAGTTTTAATTTTCAGAGGAAACAAAGCTACACTTACATTTAACAGATTTGTTTTCAGAATCTGCATCTGAAATGCTATTAGCAGTTTCTACTTCTAATTTTTACCTTTTGATGGATTTTGCAAATTTCTTGCAAAAATTTTGCAACCATTTCAAAGATTATCTGCCATCACGTTGTTTCCAACTCATATATAAGGCGTTTATATTTCTAGTATAATGTATTTCACATATTAACCATGTAAAGCATTAGTGAAAAAGGAAAGGAATATATACTTATTCTTTAAATTTATTTTTGGAATTTAGTTTTGGGGGAAAAAAATAATAAAATGTCTTGAGGGAAAAATGAATAGAGAAAAAAGGACAATAATTTTCTCCCAAATTTCTCAGGTTTTTTTCCCCTTCTCTCAGGCTTGTACATCTCTCAAATGGTATCCTTTGGTACAACTATGCTAATACAGTAGGATGGCTAAGCAATAAATCGTTCTTGTTCAGATTCACTGGATCCACCTACAAGCTGGTATGGCTAGTGAACAATTTGTGGCCTAATTAATTATGCTTAAAGCTCATCTATAATTCCTGACAGTTAGAACAATTAACCAATGGAACAACCTGCCTCCAGAAGCGGTGAATGCTCCAACACTGGAAGTTTTTAAGAGGAGACTGGACAGCCATTTGTCTGAAATGGTGTAGGGTTCCTGTAAGCAGTTCTCCTTACAATGACAAGAAAATGGGGGAAGCAGCATTTTTCTGGCCATCTTTTCCTTTTACCAAGCTTGGAGTGTCAGGATGACTAGGGCGTGGAAAAGAAGTGAAGAGAAATGAACCAACACTACTGCTTGAACTGTAGTAGCTTGCCCGAAAAAGCTGCCTCTTGGTTTGACTACAGCTTCCATCACCTCACTGCCATAGATCAGACTCTGCAGATAATCTGTAGAGTAGTTCTGTCACCTGTTTTACTGGAAATCTGTTTCTAATTCAAAGATCAGGTTCTGACAGATAGCTATACGCAGGGGTGAAAACTTGCCTCCTCTCTCAGCTCCAGCCTCACCCCATATTATGAAAAATTCTGGTGGATGTTTATCCTACAAACAAGAAATCCTCTAACTGCTTTCCTTAAATTATCCTTAAACTTCCAATGAAAATGTAAAGACAGTAGCACTCGCTGGCTTCATTACCGAGTATAACAGGAGACATCAAATTATGCTTGCATATTTTTGTGCCACTTCATAGCCTGAAGGAAAGACCATTAAAACAACTGTTGGGATAAACTCTTACTGTGAATGTGAGCAGCGGTCTTGGCCTTATCCATCCAGAAAAACTAGAATATGAAGCCATTGTTTGTTGTTAATGATGTCTTCAGGTAGATGAAACCAGAATTTTTGTACATTTATTTAATTCATTTGTTATGTTAATAGCTTAGATAACCAAGTCATTGACCCAAATTAGCCATACTTGTAGGCAAAGTCAGCAGGTTTACAAGGGCAGGTTTACTGCTAAGCCAAAATGGAAGTATAAGTGGATCTAATTCAGAATTTTAGGAACAAATTTGTTCTTCAGGAAGTTCAGGCAGGAGAAACAGACTAACAGTATAAGTAGAAAAAAGAGCCAGGCAAAGCTAAAGCAAAACTGCTAGAAAGGAAACTTACTCGAAGCAGTGAAAACTACCTAAAGATCTACACATTTAGTTTAATCTGGAAGATCACATGCAAAACACTTTATAAAATGATAAAACATTTTGTATAAATGTTAAATGTTTTAAATTTTGACAAAATGCAGTTTTAAGCTATATCCATAAATATACTTATATTGGAGAAAATATCTAATAGATAGATCATGTGATTATGATGGCCAAAATGGCTGTGTGCATCATATGCAGCCAATTTATTTAC
>NW_015387538.1:277192-323722 GCF_001527695.2 Protobothrops mucrosquamatus | reverse complement strand
TAATCCACAACTGAGAAATGAGTAGGGCATAAATGACTGCATTGCAAGGGCCCCCGGGAGCCAATTGCTTCTAACTCAAGGTGCCTAATAACAGTAACAAATTTTTAATTATTTAAATAAAAAAGAATATTGGGGTAGTTAAGTGTGTATTTTTGTGTAAATGAACTTAGTATCTGGCACCAGTCACAAATGGCTTCCTTTTTAAAAAAAAGATTTGAAAAGTAAAATTCTAAACTAAGTAAATGCAAATTCTGGGTTGAATATCTTCAAAGGCATTTTGTTTGAGGGTTTGCTTAAGGATCTGGTTATAGCTACCGAAAAACGAAGTAGCTATTGCAAGCCTGAAGTCTCTTCCCATATCTCACAGAATGAATTACTAAACCTGAATAAAAGTACATCCTATTGTAATTAAAAAGTGCTGCCCTATTTTTAACTTTTTCCCCAATAAATTGCTTCCACTATTTTCTCTTATGCAGGGAACATTCTGAATTGATTTCAGTCATCTTCACCAAATTAGTACTTCATAAAACCAAACAAATTGGATAAATCATATCGTGACATCAGGCTCTTCCATAACCCTCATTGTCTGGATTTTCCACGAATAATGAAGGAAAGGGCTTTCACATTAGGAAAATGCAGCTGAGACACCAGAACTGGGGTAATAATGGCAAGACTAAAAATATTAATACTGCTACATTTCCTTTCCTGGAAACAGTTTTCCAACAGCACAACTTTTTAAATTGAAAATGAAAAACTGCAGAACACTTAGACAAGCCGTACATACTCATCCATAACAACAGCCAGCTATGTCAAATCAAAGCTTGATCCGGTCAATGTCCTGATTCTCACTCATCAACAAATTGTTCCCAGAAAGCTTTCAATTAAGGTAACAACATCCTCTAGGTCCATCTTTCTTTGCCTCTTTGAGTGCTGCTGTAATATTCCACAGAAGATAAGATGAGAGAATCAATATTCCAAGACTATATGAATAGTTTTCTGGAAGTTCAGTAAATTGCCTTTTAAACCATAATACACAATATTTTAGCAAACATCGTTATCCAAGGTACAAAAACAGGATCATATAAAAATTAATATCATTTTCCAGCCTTACTCCTTTTATTATCCTAAGGTACAAAAAGAATTGGACACATACTTATATACATTTTCTCAAAAGTTAACGATGAAAAGGAAAATTTCAAACATGGCTAGAAGAAACCAGCATAATTCTCAACCAGAATTTCCATTCTCAAAAGAAGACACAGAAAATGAGAGTGATGCATAATCCGTGTTTGCAGCAATTTTTGCCTCTAACGGTCTCAATTAAACAGAGGACAGAGACTGTTATGATGCAGAACACAAACGCATTGGCAGCTAAAATATTGATAGCTCCCCTGTAATTCTGCAATCAAAATATTGAATAAGCCATGCCTTCCAAGGAGAGTCCAGATCATTTCAGCTTCTCTGTCTTCTAGGACAGTTAACAATGCATAAAAACTTCTTTAAAACCTAATTCCCAGACAAGGGAATTAAAATTCATGGCATTATTCTCTTCCACAAAGAAAAACAAATCCAGAGAGGAGTTGAGTGTCTTCTGAATGTTCTACACTGGCTTATAATCCTAGGTCGTAAATAAAGTCTCTAGCAGCTTTCTCTTAAGGGTCATAGGGAACACCAAAGAGCTTTACAGTGCCCGCTTCTCTACTGCTATCATATTTGCCATCTTTATCATCACAGGCGTAGGCTAATAGCGCACATTTTGGATGCCAAGCGACTGTGAAAGTTGGGGACTCACATTGTACTTCCCAGAGCTTCTCCCCTAAAAAAACAAAGACATAATTAGATACTGTTTTGGGGACAAACTCAGACCCTATATACTTAGCTCATTAGAGACAAGAATGCAAGTTAGGAACTACTGTTGAATAAGTGTTCCTTTTATTCAGAATCATAAGGGCAGTTCAGAAAAAAACCTCTTTCAACAAGAAAACAGCAAGATTTTCAAAACAGCTTAAGGCATACATTACATTATATATTTCATTCATAGATATTATGCTTAGATATTATGCTTGCCTAAGGATAAAATTCTGTGAGATATACAGTATTTAAACTGAGACCAAAATTCAAAAGCAAAAAGCAAAAGATAGGGGGGAAAATATGATACATCAATCTGTGCATATATTTTACTAGCCCTTCTTTACAAAATGCCTTCATTCAGTTGATCTCTTCACCTAATAAAGGTTAAATTACTTTCCAGCGAGGCAGCAAGAAAACCATACTCACCAGTTTCTACTTCAGCAATATCAATGAAGTGATCTTCAGAGGCTGAAGCCAACATCTTGCCATCATGGCTAAAGCTCAAAGTCCTGACAGGCCAATCAAGTCTAAGATCAGGAAGCAAAGAAGGAAATAGAGAAATAGATTACAAGAGGTGAGATAAGTGCTTTGGGCACCACTAAACAGTCTAGTTTATCATTCTTAGAATCTAGTCTTTCAAAAGTAGAAATATTGCCATTGACTATGGCGATGTCATTTAGGTACAATAACTAATTTGTACCTCAGTTATTAATATCATTTTAAAGTTCTCTAAGACAGAGATCACAATATCTTGTAGTAACACATTTTGTGCTGTACGATTTTTGTTCTTAATCTACTTAATCTACTGCCAACTGGTTTTGTTGGATTACTCCTATTTCTCATTTTATTAGACAGAAAAGGTCAACTCCCCCTAGTTAGTAACTATACTACCTAATTTATATTAGGTATAAAATAATAGTTTACTCATTTGCATCCTGGTCTCTATTTTTTCTTAAAAGAAAATCCTTTACTTGACCCCATACTACAAATGCAGTTACACTTTAATAAAGGTGTTGCTCAACTTCCAACAGTTCATTTAGTGACCGTTCAAATTACAGCGGCACTGGAAAAAAGTGATTTATGACCATTTTTCACACTTACGCCCATTGCAATATCCCCATGGTTATGTGATCAAAATTCAGATGCTTGGCAGTGACTCATATTTCTGATGGTTGCAGTGTCCTGAGGTCATGGAATCATCATTTGTGAATGGCTATGGAGATTCTCAGTCATCCAGGTCATAGTTATCCCAAAGATGCTTTTCCACAAGGCAACTGGACTTTCTTGTTTTTCTTTGAAAGTGATTCTGATAAGCCTCCAGGTACCTTTAACGACTCACTAAAAGAATGCAGATGAACAGCTGTCTGCAAGGAGTATAAATCCTTCCATTCCCCACCATCCAGTCAGAACTGAAGAAGCTTCTTGGATGAGAAGCGAAACATCTTCAAAGCAAAACAAGAAAGTCCAGTTGCCTCATGAAAAAGCATCTTTGGGATCATTATTTGTGACTTCTGACAAGCAAAATCAATGGGGAAGGCAGATTCACTTAACAACCTTGTTACTAACTTAACAATTGCAATGATTCACTTAACAACTGTGGCAAGAAAAGTAATAAAATGGGGCAAAACTTCATATGTGGTGGACTTGCAAGGTTATTAAGGCCTTTTGGATAAAATTGTGGTGGAATTTACAGCAAATCTTTAAAAGAAGAATTACTTTTTTGCCTCAGTTGTTTCTCCTAGGTATCACACAAAACTTGGATGTAAAAGAAACGAATTTGATGTTGTATTGTTTAACTGCTGCCCGTTTGTTGATAGCTCAAAATTGNGAGTAAAGTTCTACCTACAATGGAGGACTGGAGATTGAAGGTTTCGTATTTTGCTGAAATGGCAAAGATTTCGGCTTATTTGAAGAATCACTCAAACGAACAATTTTTATTAATATGGAGAAGATGGATTGCTTATATTCAAAAAAAGCATAGAATGGTGGAATATAATTTAGGTTTTTAGTTAACTTGTTCCTTTTTTTATATATATTTCACCTACTTATGTAGAATAATATTTTGTGGAGTTAGGGATATTAATATTAGTTTACTTTTATTTGAATAGTATCCTGGGATTAGGTTTGGGAAGTCCGGGGGGGGTGGTGGGGCTTTTTTATAGCATTGTGATATACCTGTGATGTTTTTTTTTATGATGAAAATAATAAAAATTTATACTTGAAAAAAAATGGGGCAAAACTCACTTAATAAAATGTCTCACTCAACAACAGAAATTTTGTGCTCAATTTTGATCCACAGTCGAGGACTACTTGTATTACATGAGCACTAAGATGGAGCATTCATATTATTTATTAATAGTTTTTTCAGAATTTGTTTTCAAATTATTTTAAATAGATTCTAAATTTAGATTGTAAATTTGAAATTGTTTGAAACATCCAAGCACACTGTCTTCTTTAAAGACAAAGCAGGATTTACTGTTTAATCAACTTACTACAGATACGATCTATACAATAATAAATCACAGCAGCAATGAAAGAACAAGAATGGAACTTAAAAACAGTGTAATAAATTTTACATTGAACCTCTTCTTGTTTTCCATTGCCGTCATCGACATCCATCAACATTTTTTCAGGATAACTATATCATCCCAAACCCTAGGACATGCTTCCATTATATATCATTAAGCTATACTGCATAGCTCACATATTGCACTTCTATAGTACATCCTTCTAATTACTTTGGACTTAGCATAGTATTTTGATTTTAAATACGTTTCATTCCATTAATCTCAGAAAAGCGCCATTTATTTATCTACAAGCACAAAATCTGGAAAAGTACTTTTTAACACTTTTAATACAACTCACCTAGAGAAGCATCGTACACATACCAGCTCATCCACATCCCAGAGGCTAACTAATGCATCAGCACTTCCGGTAGCAAAATACTTGCCCGTTGGATCAAACTTGATACAAATGCAATTTGAGGGGTGAGCATTAATTGACTGAATGGGTTTCAGCTCCGGGTAGCTGCAGAAAAGAAATAAAAACAGTTTATTAAATGCACATGCAATTCACTATCTAGGACAGTGGTGGCGAACCTATGGCACAGGTGCCAGAGGTGGCACTCGGAGCCCTCTCTGTGGGCACACGTGCCATTGCCCCAGCCTTGCCTCCCCCCGTGACCCCCTCCTCTCCAGCAGCCCCTCTGAAGGAGAGTCGCCCTCGAGCGTGGCCCACATGGAGCAGCGCAGCCAAGGACATGGCAGCCAGGCAGCGTAGACAAGACTCTGCCCTCACACCCCATCATGCAGTTGATGCTGCAGGGCGAGGGCAGAGGGTGTGGCCACCATAGCGCTACTGGGCTGCCTGGGTGAACTGTGGCGGGCCCTGGAGGCGGTGAGTGGTCCTATGGGCAGGCGGGATGGGGGATGGGGGGAACAGTGGAGGTGGGGCAGGGGGGGTGGAACAGGGGCGGGGCCAGTTTTTGGGCACTCAATCTCTAAAAGGTTTGCCATCACTGATCTAGGACATACCCTGAAATCTTGTTTAACAATGTCTAAATGTAAGGCAGGCTCCTTATTATATATCAGGAATCACAAGATGCATAGTTTGAATAGCATGTCTTACTTTATTTTAGCACTGAAGAGTTATAAACAAATATAAAAGAGCATGTATGACACCTTTAATATGTTTTAAAAATTCAAACAAATGTAAAGTAAAAAAGGCAGAAAAGTTTGTTCATCACTGTTTATGCTACACCAATATAAGGATCTTTAAGATACCACAAGATTCTGTTCATTTTGCTGCAAAAAGCACATCTATCCTAATCTGGAAAGTCTGCTAAAAGGCAAAGAAAATTGAGATATTTTGAAAAAGGAGGTTGCTTCATGGTTTGCACACGTAAGGAAATGAGAACGCAGAGGATAATAATTGCCCTTATTTAAGTCAGTTCAAATACAAGAAGGAAATTTGTTTTAGCATAATAAAGATCTAAGCAGACCCTAATAGTGAAATTCCTCTTCCGTTAGCAAATCTGGATGCCTGAATAACATTCTGGATCTGAGATCATATCCCAATATTCCTCATCTGGTTAAGTGATAAACTGATTAAAAAAGAGGAAAATAGAATACGACATTTTTATTTAGTTTTTAAAATACTTGACTAGTAGTCCTTCACTGGAATACCTTTCATTCGTGTCAAAATGGAGCAGACAATTGAAATACAAATCCCCACTTAACCATACAGCTCACTAGGACAGGGCTTTTCAACCTTTTCACCCATTGTACCACTTTTAGGATATGGCAACATCCGAGTACCACCAGCAAGGTGTGAAAAACTTGATGACCAAAAAAAAAAAAGTGATAAAGTACAGGTAGTCCTCAACTTACAACAGTTCGCTTAGTGACTGTTTGAAGTTACAATGGCACTGAAAAAAGTGCCCCTCAAGCCACAGCCGAGCAAGACACCTGCCTACCCACCTGGCAGCGCTCTTCCTCCTGTCCGAGGTTTTCATTGTTGTGAGCATTTATTTTGAGGATTGGCAGCGGGGGTAGGGTGGGGGGTGTTTGGTTTTTATTCCCCCCCGTCTACTGGGTGGTTGCAGCAGGTTTTGGTCACTTCACATGACCCTGGGACACTGTGACCGTCATAAATATGAATCAGTTGCCAAGCATCTGAATGTAAATCACAAGACCCTGGAGATGCTGCAACATTCCAGCTGATCGGCGCTTCTTCTGGGCTCAGCAGAAACACCAGGATCAGCGCCGAGCTCCAGCTGGAGCCTAGCGTTGATACTGGCGCTTCCACTGAGCCCTGACAGCTCTGCAGTTCCAGCCACCTCTCGCTCAGGCTTGTGCGGTGCTGCCACCGGTTCAGCTCATTCCCCTCCCCTGCTATCACTTTTCTAGGATGGTCGCGTACCACCTGCCAGGTGCCAATGTACCACAGGTGGTACCTGTACCATTGGTTGAAAAGCCCTGCACTAGGAGACTCTAACTCCAGGGCCTCTCAGAACATTGCTGAGAAAACAAGGGAATATCTCCAGGTATGCCATCTCACATTCCTTGAAGAGCAATTAAAAATGAGTATCTAAGTTGAAGAAAGAAAAATGTGGCAATGGCCACTATTAAGAAGAATTAAATTCATGATACTTTGGATCTTAACATTAATATATCAGGAATAATAAATGGAACAGAAAGAACTCTTATGAGGAAACAGTATTCAGAGATATCCATGAAAATAGAACAGTATTTATATTACTGTTGGGTTCTTGGTACTCTCTGAGCTTGATTGTTTTCTGCCTGGCCAGCGTGCAAGAAAGCAGCCAAGCTCAGAGAACACCAAGAACCCAACAGTTCAACTTGAGCTATATATATTGTCTTCTATTTGCTTTAAACTTTACGATCCTGAAATGAGAAGATATTGCAAAAAGCTTTGCAGCTGCTAATGGTATCACTGAAATCATGATATGAGCTCCAATTAGAAGCAAAATTGGAAGGCAGAACAAAGAAAAAATATCTATAAACAAGGCTGCATCTACGTAAAAGGCACATCCACTTTCCCAACATCACTTAGATCAGTGTTTCTCAACCTTGACAATTTTAAGGCATGTGGACTTCAACTCCCAGAATTCCACAGCCAGCAATGCTGGCTGTGGAATTCTGGGAGTTGAAGTCCACATGCCTTAAAATTGTCAAGGTTGAGAAACACTGACTTAGATCAAAAGACAGGACAGCCAACTCACTTGCTGCCCTTCCTAGAGAAGGCCATGGTGAAGGTACCTGAGGATGTTGATGCAACCGTTGCCATTGGTGAGGAAAAACATATTGTTATCATTGTTCCAAGATATCTCATTCACTTCAAACTTGAATTGCTCTTCAGCTTTGGACCGATATGTCTTAGCATCAATGAATGTGACAACATCATCTTTATTCCCTACTGCAATAGTCTGACCATCAGGGCTCCAGCAGATGTTAATGTTTTCACCTATAAAGGAGAAAAAGGGAAAAACAAATCTTCTGATTTACTAATTGCAGCAAGAACAATTTACACAGGCTTTTGTATTTGCAAAGCAAGGATGATAAACAGAAAATGCAACTTTTTAATACAACAATTATTAACTAACAATTTTATAATACAACAGTATGAGTGCATTTCAGATTTGGCCATGGCCATTTATCTGAAAAGAGAAAAGAAAAGAAAGATAATGATTTGGTCAAATACCATGAAAAACTAGTTGTTTCTCCCTTAAAAGCAACATATATTAAAAGCATGTGTTCATAAGTATATTGGTCACTTTATATGATCAGGAAGCAACATTTGGAAATAAATATGGAGTAATTTTGCCCCCAAGATCTCTTATTTAATTAAGAAGAAAAATACCTTTTGTATTCACCATGACAATGCACTTAGTGGTTCGAACATCCCATATACGAATGGTTTTATCACCAGATGCTGTGACAAATAGATCTGGGATACTAGGATGCCAACACAACTGATCCACACTATCTCCATGGCCACGGTAATTGTTTTCCTTGACCTGAAGGGTAAAAAATACAAAAATCTTCAACAAACTCTTCTGCCCTTCATAATCATTTTATCACCTACGCTTCATCATAATCTAAATGCCACTGTATATAGTTGATTGTGCAGGATTTGATTCAAGGATTTGTGCAGGATTTGATTCTCTATATGCACTTTGATAGAATTATAGAAGAACAGTTGACTAAGTAAGGTAGAAGTTACCCCACTTCTCACCCTACAGTCTTCCTCTCTAAACAACTGTTCTCAGATGGTTTAAAAATAACAATTTTGTTTACTGATACTAATATGGAAGAGTCTTGTCACCTTCTCCTAGGATGGTTTTTCACTTCCCAATTTATCTTTTTGCCCCAAGAAGTGAGAAAGTCCAAACATAGAAGAATTATATTTAAAAATATCTCAAAATCAAAGATACAAAGTTTAGATCAATGAACTGGAAACAAACATACTAGAAAATGAATATTGGTAACAACAAATCTGCAAGAAATATCAGCTATCATTTTTAAAATCTTATATTTCTGAAGTGCTACTTGTGCTTTATAAACTATGTAGAAAACAGAGAAATGGCCAAAAACTTAAAAGCATCCATTTTTATTTCAATACTAAAAAGAGGCTTTATTAAAGAATATTCAAAATTACTAAGTTACATATCAATAAAAAATGTTCAAGATTTTACAATCCATATTTCAACCATATTATGGAACAAGACTTAACAATGAACAACCTGAATCCAGTAGAAGCAATCACATTGCTAGTATCCATGGATAGTGGATCAGATTGCTAGTATACACAGATAGTGGAAAAATCAAGAGTGTTCTAAACACATGTCTTTTTTTTTTTTTTTTTGCTCTATTGATTATATTAAGATTTTTGACTATATAAATATCAAAAACTATGAATAGTCCTTAAAATAGTTCATAGGTATACTAGTCACTTTATATGATGATCAGGAAGCAACAGTTAGAATTAAATATGGAGTAATAAAATTGTTCAGAATTGGGAAAGAAGTGTGTCAAGGATGTAATCTGTCATCTTATTCATGTAACATATGCAAAATATATTATGAGATATGCTGGAACAGAGGAAATAGAAATTAAAAGTAAAACTTTGTCAGAAAATGAAACACCACGGATATGTTGATGGCCAAAAGAAAGGAAGACTTAAGGAATCATTTTTTGAAGGTGAAAAAAGGGAATACAAATCTAGTCTGCTGCCCAATATTGAAAGAAATTAAGCGGATGTCAACGCAGAAGTACAAATAAGCAGAAAATAAGTTGATGCTGACTTTACCTCCCTGGGCTCGAAAACTCAAGAGATGGTGACTGTAGCCATGAAATAAAAATATGTCTGCTGCTTTGGTTGACCATAACAGATCCAGACAAACTTTTGATATGAAAGTAATCACACAGGTATGTACTGTTAAGGCCATGCTTTTGTAACATATGGCCATGAAAGCAGGGAAATTGATGCTTTTCAATAACAGCACTGGAGAAAACTGTGGAGAATACCCCCAAGAACAAATCTTTCAATAACAACTGAAGTAAAATTATAGAGCTCAGTGGAAGCATTAATAATGCAGCTAAAGTCTAAATGCTTTTTTTAATATGTAACGTTAAGGAAAGAATCACTAGAGAAGAGCCTGAGACTTGGTAAAATCAAATGCAACCAAAAAGAGGCAATTGGGAGAGAAAGTCGGAAAGCAGCCTCACCTACGACACTAGGATGAGTTTATGAACTCAAGAGGGTTTATTGGCAGATCAGCCAGACATCATAATAATAATAATAATAATAATAATAATAATAATAATAATAATAATAATAATAATAATAATAATAATAATAATAATAATAATAATAATAATAATAAAAAAAAATAATAATAATAAAGTTGGAAGGGACCTTGGAGGTCATCGAGTCCAACCCCCTGCCCAGGCAGGAACCCTACACCATTTCAGACAAATGGCCGTCCAGTCTCTTCTTTAAAACTTCCAGTGTTGGAGCATTCACCGCTTCTGGAGGCAGGTTGTTCCACTGGTTAATTGTTCTAACTGTCAGGAAGTTTCTCCTTAGTTCTAGGCTGCTTCTCTCCTTGATCAGTTTCCACCCACATCCGGAAGCCACCCAAAAATTGAAATACAAGAACCACCGAATTCAAGCAGGTTTACTTTCAAGCCGATATTTGTCGCCCTTTCCCCCCCCAAAAAAACCATGCTCTAATTCCCACATCTGCCGTCGAGAGTCCAATAAACCCGCCACGCTCTCTGCAGCCGCTGCTGGCACTGACTCGCCGCTTCTTCCACTCCTCCGTCCCTGGACTCACCAGCCGGTCTTTATCCAGCACGAAGACGCTCGCGGTCTTGTCGAAAGAGCCGGAGGCCAGACGGTGGCCACAGCAGCTCCAGGCCACCGAGTGGACCTTGGCCCCGTGCGCGGGGAATTCACGGCTCCGCGTGTTTGCCCGGAACTGCTCCTGCATATTCTTCACGTAAGGAGAAACAGCCATGTCTCAAGCCAGCAGAACCCGCCTCCCCTTCCCCCGCGCAACTTTCCTTCCGAGATGCAAAGGTTCTACTTCCGGTAGGTTGTTCACGTGGGCAAGAGGGAAGAGTCTCTTGAGGAACGGGTTCCTGAGCGCTGTAGAGCAGGGGTCCTCAACCTTGGCAACTTTAAGACTTGTGGACTTCAACTCCCAGAATTCCTCAGCCAGCTTTGCTGGCTGAGGAATTCTGGGAGTTGAAGTCCACAAGTCTTAAAGTTGCCAAGGTTGAGGACCCCTGCTGTAGAGGTATATAAGTAAAGAGAGATTCTTTCACCCCAGAGACGTCCTTTTACTAGTATCGCTTGGTGTCTCTTTGATGCGTTCATTTATCTTGTTGGTGAAACTTTCTCTTTATTGATTCTTGGGAAGGCCCGCTGTGGCTTCTAAAAGAAAGACGTCCCTTCGTTTAACAGAAGAAAAAAAAATAGAATACTGTTTGGAACGTGGCTCAGGATCCCCAAACAAACAAACAAACAAACAAACAAACAAACAAACAAACAAACTCACTTGGAATTCCAGAAACAAAACTTTATTTGAAAAGAAGCATTTGCAAAGGCTTGGTGAGCTGAAGCACACGTAGGAGTCCAGCCACACCTTAAAGAGATATTAACACACTTTTATATCCTACCCCCGATGCAGATTCCCCCCTCTCCTATCGCTCTTAACACCCCTTGTCTGAACATCAGATCCAGTGTTTCTCAACCTTGATAATTTTAAGGCATGTGGACTTCAACTCCCAGAATTCCACAGCCAGCAATTCTGGCTGTGGAATTCTGGGAGTTGAAGTCCACATGCCTTAAAATTGTCAAGGTTGAGAAACACTGATTAAACTAACTCGAAGCGCCTAAACTATTCCCCCCTCCCCATGTTCCAGGAAGCCCCCTTTGTGCACGTCTTATCTCTCACCATCTAGTTTTCTGTTAACAAAGCTCAATTCTTATAATTGTTTCTATATTTGTTTGCTGTTATACCTTTCCTAGCTTAAGCTCTAAACTCTTATCTTCAGTTTTTGTGTTTCCTCTACTTGCCTTTTCAGTTAGCCAGCAACTTCTGCTTTTCTTATTTGTATACTAGCTGTACCCGGCCACGCGTTGCTGTGGCTCAGTCTGGTTAAATGGAAAAGAACGAAAAGAGAAAGCGCACGTTTGTGTCACAGGTGTGACATCTATATAATAGTAGGTATATAAAAACACGCGCGTATTCGAATGCAACGTTGTGTCAAAATTTCAAAGCAATCGGTGAAGAACTTTCGGAGATTTAAGATTTTGAACAAACGAACATTTACATTTTTATTTATATAATATAGATAGTTAACTTGTCTGAGTTTATGACTTTCAGGTGGCTTCTCCTACAGACCTTTAGAATCATTAGAAATTTCTGATTAATAATCTACTGTCAAATGCCATATTTTATGATAAAATTTAGATTGCACAACGAGAAATTCTATGAAAAAGGCGTTATATAACTGCTGCTCAACCTAATTAATGCTGCCCTACTTATGACATACACTATAGAGAAAGTTTCATTTATTTGCCGTTTCCTATCACACGGTATCAGAAAAAGAGAAAGTGAGAGGTCAGGTCCGTTCACCAAAAATAGATCCTCTTCAGCTGAAATGATGTTTGTTTCAAAGCCATCAAAACCTCAAAAATCTGTGTCTGTGCAGGAAAGTCAAAAGGGAAATAAATGAAAAATATTTCTAAGATTTTCAAGAAACATCTACGCATACGTGGAAGTGAGCAGTTCACCAGACTTAAACTTCCAAGCGATGATGTATAATAAGGCTGATACCTGCACCCTGCCAAATGAAAAAAGGTAGGTTGCAGAAGTTTGAGGTTATTGAAATACCAATCTTTGATGTGGCCAGGGTATCCTTTTAGGAAAATCAAGTGCTTTTGAAAGATTTTCTTGCTCTCAAACTGCAGTTCTTCCCAACATTCTGAGGCAAGCTATATTAATAATAATAATAATAATAATAATAATAATAATAATAATAATAATAATAATAATAATAATAATAATAATAATAATAAATTGGAAGGGACCTTGGAGGTCATCTAGTCCAACCCCCTGCTCAGGCAGGAAACCCTATATCATTTCAGACAAATGGTGTCCAGTCTCTTCTTAAAAACTTCCAGTGTTGGAGCATTCACCGCTTCTGGAGGCAGGTTGTTCCACTGGTTAATTTTTCTAACTGTCAGGAAGTTTCTCCTTAGTTCTAAGTTGCTTCTCTCCTTGATTAATTTCCATCCGTTGCTTCTTGTCCTGCCTTCAGGCGCTTTGGAGAATAGCTTGACTCCCTCTTCTTTGTTCAAACCGGGCTTGTTAACGCAATTTTTGTAATGTACACAAAAGCTCTCCTTTGTCATCCTTACTGTTATATAAGTCACTAAGAAAACAGTACCGTGGAATTAGTAATATCATCTGATTTTCTACTTACTGCAAGCGACTCCAAAGCCACTCTAATGTTTCCCAAATCTTGCTTCAGGACTAGCAGTTATAAATATTTGATGCTGCTATTTTATTTAATTTAGATATACATATAATATGTTTATAACCTCAGTGAAATAGTGTGGTGTTGCTTAACATATTAAGGTTCATTGGTATTATTCTTTTCTATGGTGCTGTTGTCCCCATGTCGGATCTGAGCCTGGTGCTAAGGCTGATGAAGAACACCAGACACGAGATGCAGGTTTTGTTGTCTTTTATTGAAGCACTCCAAGAAAAGGGATCCTGGCTAAAATGCCAAGGAACCCCGAACCATAGAATTAATAAAGCTTTATACATTTTCTCTAAAGCAGAAGGCGGGGTAAGGTGAGATATATAAGAAATATCATCTAATAAACATTTCAATAATAATCTAACATTTATTCTATTAGTCTCTAGCCATCCCTATTCCTAATCCTTGGCTAATGAATACTTCAGGAGTTATCTAATACACATCCCTATTCCTAACTTTTAGCTGAGTCTGAAAAATGCCTAACTCTTCATTACTTTTATCAGCTCTCTAACCACCCAGAATTGTTACAAGCTTTACATGTGCATATGTCTTGTGAATAAGCGTTCTTTGTTCTTGCCAGACAAACTCCCCAATTACAGACTTCCTGGACTCTTTTGAAGTGTATGCCTAATCTTGCTTTGTTTTGGCATCCAGCCCATCAGTACTGCAATAGAATGCAATCAAAATTTTACAATATGGGATTTTAAGGGATCATTGACATATAATCTGAGTTTTGGTGCTAACCAAAAGCATATTCGATAGCTTGTTAGCATACAAGATGTTATAAATAATCCACATTGTGTGCTTATGGAGTGATTTATTTCTTTAAGGATGTTAGAGTTTAACAATCTTATGCCATCAAGAATACACATGAAGATTGATATATTGTGTACAGTACATTTTTTGAAAAAAATCTGCACAAATGAACTGCTGTTCCATTCCATTTGTGACTTACAAGCTTTCTCTCCTCAAGGTGAGGTTTGCTTTGTATACTGTAAGGAGAACAATTCCTGGAGGGGTGGGAGCATGTTAGCAAGACAGAAACATAGAAGGAATGCATGCTAATTGGGGCCTTGAAGTCCTCACTTCTCAGTATATTTATCGAAACTGCTGTGGCAATGCAACTGATATTTTCTTTTTAGTCCTCAGATTACGACCATAATTGAGCCCAAAATTTCTGTTGCTAAGTGAAACATTTCTTGAGTTTTGCCCCATTTTACAACTTTTCTTGCCATTGTTGTTAAGTGAATCACTGCAGTTGGTAAGTTAGTAACATGGTTAAGTGAAAATGGTTTCCCCATTGACTTTGCTTGTCACAAGGTCGCAAAAGGTGATCACATGACCTCTGGATATTGCAACACGTAAATATGAGTCAGTTGACAAGCATCTGAAATTTAATCATGTGACCATGGGGATGCTGCAATGGTCTTAAGTGTGAAAAAGGGTCAAAGGTCACTTTTTTCAGTGATGTTGTAATTTTGAACGGTCACTAAATGAACTGTTGTAAGGCGAGGACTACCTGTAACTCTTTCTTGAGGATAATAACAGAAAATGAATGGAGAAGTAAATTGAGGCTTGCTGATTATGAATATTTATGCTTACATCATCTATTACCTATGTATAGCTATAATTTTATCTTCCTTTCCTGAAATGTATTTATGAGTGCATCCTTTTGTCTTTAAGAATCCCTCCCACTATTTTCTGGAGGGAATTCCAGTGTACACTGAATAAATAATAAGTGCAGTGAGCCTTAATTAATTAGGGGGAATGTTCTCTGTTTGATTCCACAGAAACTGGTGTCAGAAGTGGGATTTACAATCTTTGAGCTGCAACTAGGGGCAACAGCTGGGACACCCCATAGGGTGAGTGTTGTGAGATTGATTCCATGCCCGTTTCCACTACCACATAAGGACACCATTTAGGAACAGGTGTAAGGCAACAGTCTGTGTCTAAAAGTCTATTTTAGCTAGAGAGGTTTGTTGAATGTGGTCCCTTTCATTCCAGTTCCCAGCTGCCCCTGCTCTGCTGAACAATGATTGAAGGCATTGGAAAGGAAGGGGAAATTTGGCTTTGGAGAGGTGAGTATGACCTTTCTGTGTTGAACAAGGACTGTCCCCAAGTCTTGTTCCTCCCCAGTCAGAAACAAGCTGAGACATGTATACAAGGACCACAATAATCAACACAGGAAAGGAAAAGGGAAGGCCAGCAAGGAATAGGGTCCAAACCTCAATGTGGATAGAAATCACACAGATAAGTAATCTGAAGGGGAAATGTTAGAATCTCTGGGAGGAAGGCAAATGGGAAATTTGCAGTCTCAGGGAGTTGTGCAGGAGGCTCCAAAGTTTATGAAACACTGACTTGGACTGGGAGTGATGAAATACATGGAGCAATGGAAAGAGTAAAACTGAATGGTCATATTGTGCACAGGGAAATTGGCAAATACACTGAATGCCTTTCATAGGAGGAGAGGTGGTGGTTTAAAAAAACTATGCCCTTCATCCCTTCCCTTGATCTGCTAGCCCGTGGCCTGGCTCCAGTCTTTGGCCTCCAGGAAGATACCGGAAGAGAGTGGAGTGGGAGTGCAGAATCTGCAATTATGCAGACACTTCCACCTGCAAAACAAGGGGGTGAAGGCCAGTTGAAGAAGGAGCTATATTCAGCTCTGACAGCAGATCAAATCAGTAAGGAATGTATGAACATACGGGATAAAGCCTCAGAACTTTCCCACTTTGTAAAAAAATGAATTAGGCTGCAGATAATGAAATCACAAATAAAAAACATGAAAAGCTAGCACAGCTGAAAGCAGCCGACATCCCACAGAAGCAGCTGGACTGTTCTTTTTCAAAATAAAAAGATAAGCTTATTTACAGAAAAATTGGCAGAGACTTTTGAATAGTTATAATAAATTAGACAAACTGGAGAACTTTTAATTGTTGTCAACTGAAATATATAAAGGTTGGTTGGTTGGTTGGTTGGTTGGTTGGTTGGTTGGTTGGTTGGTTGGTTGGTTGGTTGGTTAGTTAGTTAGTTAGTTAGTTAGTTAGTTAGTTAGTTAGTTAGTTAGTTAGTTAGTAGAACATACAATAACATAAAACTGGGCGCTACTGGCATTTCTGGCCACAACTTTTGAATGAAACTTGCTCCTTCAATTCAGCAACCAATATGTCACTGTCTCCAGACCTTTTCTTTGTAATTTGGTCAATCAAAATTAATCCTATTAAGAGTACTCAAAGAAGCACCATTGTTCAGCACTCCGATGAAACTCATGATGCATTTTACACTACACGTTGAAAGAACTTTGAGACGTGTGCAACTTAGAGTTGAAATGCAACTGAAGATGATTTTTTAAAAATTATAGCAGTTTTTCTATGTATGAATTAATTTGCTGCAGTATTGCAATGCTGCAGTTGAAAGCCATCAAAGCTAATAGTAAACAGAGAAATATTATTATGCCATTACATATATACATAATAGAACATTATGTTTTGTTTATCTGTTTTCCTGTCAACTGGATTCCACATGAACCATTTTTTCTCCCAGTTGTGAAGTAGAGAGGAAGAATTTTTGTGTCTATAAGACTGTGATAGATTCCATGCAAACACAAGCGTGGAAGTGTTTTTGTTATATTATTAATGCCAAGACATTGGTGGGTTTATTTATATTTGTTTTGAAGTATTTCTATCAGTTTCCCCGAAAATAAGCCCCACCCCCCCCAAAAAGACCTACCCTGATTTTTTGGGGCCTAATATAAGCCCTACTCCAAAAATAAGCCCTAATTAGGACCCCGCCCACTCCTTCCCACCTCGCTGCCCCAATGGGGCAGGAGACCGCGCAGCACATCACACCGCTGCTGGCACAATGAGATGAAGCAGGTGGGGGAGAGGGGAGAGCTGCCCCATGCGCCCCGCACCCACTTCCTTCAGGGCCTGCCAGCCAGGCCATTCCTTGCTCGGCGACCTTCCCTTTCACTCCCCTCCTGAGCTGGACTGCCATGCTATAGAGGATGGGGGGGTAGGCCCGGTCGCCCTCCGCCGTTTCGGAGCCAGGGGGGAGTGACAGCAAAAGGCTCCGCTGGAGGAGCTTTCTTCATGTTTCACCCCACAAATCACTTGCTCAGTGGCAGCTGCCTCCTGTTTCTCCTCCGCCAACTCTCCCATGGCTTGCATCATGACCAGGCAGCGCAAGCCTTCCCTGCTGCCTCCCTCCGCCAGCCCTCCGTCGCTGCCACTGGAGAGAATGGAGAACGGGGAGTGGAGCGGCTCTGCACAGCGATGCAGAGCAGAGAAGAGCACTTGCTTGCCGCCCTTCATCGTCCCATGTCTCCCTTCTCTGTTCTGGAAATGGCAGCCCCATTTCCTGCCACTTCTCTTCCTGGCACTGCTATAGAGCTTGGCGCACCACCGCCCAGCTCTTCCCTCTTTCTGAAAGCAAAAAATTTCTTCACTAACCTGCTTTCCAGCTCTGTTTGCGTTTCTCTCCTGCTGCAGGGAAATGGAGTTTGTGTTACTAAAAAAATTCAGTCAGACCTTCCAACATCTCGCAGAGGGGGACCGGGCCTAACCCGCCCATCCCGTAGCATGGCAGTCCGGCTCGGGAAGGGAGCGAAAGGGAAGGTCGCCGAGCAAGGAACGGCCTGGCTGGGGGGGACCCTGAAGAAAGCGGCTGCGGGGCGCATGGGGCAGCTCCACCCCCTCCCCCGCCTGCCTCGCCTCGTTGTGCCAGCTGCAGCGTGATGAGCCATGTGGCCTCCTGCTACGAGCGGCCGCAGCAGAAATAGGCCGGCAGCCACACAGGCTCCTGCTGGATGGGGCTGTTAGTGCCGCTGCTGCGAGGCGAGGCAGGTGTCACGAAAAATAAAAGACACTCCCCGAAAATAAGACCTAATGCCTTTTGGGAGGCAAAAATAATATAAGACTGGGTCATACTTTCAGGGAAACACAACTACCCAATTCTGTAATAGCTTTGTTTCCTATACCATCCGTCTGGTAAACTTGCAAGATTCATTTTTCTCGTCATGCACATGTATACATAACCTGAACTAGACCGTTGTTTCTCTGTGTCATATAATATATGTGGGTATATGTATAATTCTGTATTTATTTTTGTCATATTTATGTAGTGTATATCGGAGGTGGTTACCCTTTGAGAGCTGTATGCAATGAAATTTCATTTTAATGTATGCCGATTAGTGTACAATCAAAGTGACAATAAAGTTATTATTCTATTCTATTTGTATTTATCTGTATAAATTTGTGTGTGCATATACATAAAACAAAATATCAGTGTGAGAACCTATTGAATATACAGAAAAAGTTTGGAAATTATGTGTTGTCTCTTTAAAAAGCAGGATTTCTTTCTATGGTGAGTGCAAGCATTGGCCATCACCACATTCACCATTTACTCTAGTCTTTGTGAGTTTTGTATAAATTTTGTAAGAAGTCAAGAAATTGGAGAGATTTCTATTGTTCTTTTGTTATTTACTTATTTTTCATTGTTCAAAATGTGTGTAAGTTTTTTTTTCTCTTCCTATTTGCTTCTGCCTTTCCCTCCTACAGATTTTGTAAGATTTGCTATCACCATGTCTCTCTCTTGTCTGATATTAATTGAAGGTCACAAGGAGGAGGTGGAAAAAGAGGGGACACAGAACAATTCCAGAGAACCATTGGGAGCTATCCCAACCATATACCTTTTTCAAGCTTTTCTTTTTTAAATATACATATCAAATTCAATCCTTTGCATTTGCACAAAGATTTCACTAAGTATCTCTACAACATGTTCAGAGTGCAAAGCATGCAAGACAGTTTTTAGGCTACATTTTAAAAAATGATTTGTTTTCTATGGGACTGAGTCCTTGATGGAATCATCATATATTTAGAAGAGAAAACATGTTACAGTTGCCTCTGCAGGTGGTGCTGAACAGAGAGACTCCATGAAAGTGCTAATGGGACAAAAAGAACAGAGTGTTTTTAAGGAAAACAATATCCCCATTAATGGCAATAGACAAAAATAATTCAGACAGGAGGGGGAATCGTTTTCCCCCTCTGGGCCCTAGTTAAAATGGAAGCGCAAGAGAAAGACTTTTGATTCTTTATGGCAATTCTTTTTATCAATAGATTGTGTTTTGGGAGAACATTGCTGTATAAATGAGAACTAAAAGCATGCATTTTTAATTCAAAGTTCCAGTTAAGTTGAATTGAACATGGAATCAACCCATGCAGCGATAATTACGTTTTTAAAAATATGGACTGCTGGTTCCTGCTGCCTTACAACTCTTGATTTAGAAGATTATTTTTTGTTTTTGTTTTCCTTTTGTGATTTTTTTTTTTCTCCTAAACCCCAAGAGAGATTTTGTCTCTGAATGGTGATTCAATATGTTGATTCATTGTTGTGTGTTGATAATTTCTCACACTACTCAAGCAAGATACCAGAGTACTTAAATCTCCAAACACATTATTATAGTTTGCAAAGTCAGGACATGTCAAGCAACATTCCATGGGCAAAACCTCAAACACCAATACACAGGTGAAGGAAAAGTCAAAAGGCCCTTTCCCCTAAAATGTTAGTATCTCCAAGGAATCCTTATTTTAGCTTCACAGACATTTTGCAATCACTTACTGATATTGGACACAAAATAAGAGTTACAAATTAAAAATCACTCAGTTTTAGTTGCAAATAGAAAAGAAGTTTATTAACCTTAACAATAACAGTTTACAAAGTGTGGTGGATTCAGGAAGGCTAGTGATGCAACATAGCCAAACGCTGAACCACACTCATGTTTCAGAATCACACATTATTATACATCCTATCACGACGCCCCATTCCCTTCCCCCATGGCCCCATTGGCATAGGCTTTGGAGGTTACAATCTATCAGAAGCACCTAACAAGAATACATTATCTCCGCCCTTGTTTGCTTACATTATACTAATAAGATCCCTCTTCTCCTCTCTTGTTTATTAAGACCATATATGTACATGCTCATCAATCTTGGAGAGAAGATGTCTTCCATCTTCTTACACCTTACAAACCAGGTAGTGGTACCAGGCACCAATTCCTAGATGATGACTCATACCAGACCTCTTAGTAACTCCAGTTTCCCCCCTCCCCTCATTTGAGGCTTGTAATTTTCCAATATACATAAAGCATCTACTCAGTCAATTGATTATAAAATAATGATTATAAAATAATTCATCAATAATTACATAATAATACTAAAATATATTTTATTTTTAAACTTACTTGTTCCTTTCAGTTATTTTCCACACTGACTTGGCTATTTTCATTAGCCCTTATATTCTTACAAGGGGTAATGAAAATAGCCAAGTCAGTAAAACCCTCAAGAGTGCTTGCTCTGATGAAACCCCAAATAAAGTCATGGGAAAAGGCGACCGCATAGAAAAAGAATACCTGGGGAATAGCAAATGCTGGAATTGTCCCAAAGGTGCTTTTTCAAAAGGCTTGGATCATTCAAATCCAAGAAGCTTCTTCTCATCCAAGAAGCTTCTTAAGAACTGAAGGAGCTTCTTGGATGAGAAGTGAAACATCTCCAAGGAAAAATAAAGTCTAGTTGCCTTTTGAAAAAGCACCTTTGGGACAACCATGACCTGGATCACTGAGAATCTCCATAGACAAATGCTGGAATTATGTAAATGATGATTTTGTGTCTCTGTGTATGTAGGGAATGAAAATGGATTAGACTTTTGGGTAGGCTTGTGAACCTTATGAGTGAGTAAGCTTATAAAAATGTACTGTTTAAGGTGTGGCGTTTACACAGGCCTAGTGGAAGTGTGTCTTTCTTCTGCACAAAATGAAGTCTTTTGTAATCTCCACCTCGGTGTTTTCACTGGGCATTGCACACAAGGTAGGACAGGGTGTATTTATAATGAACCAGTAAGGAGAGCCCAGAAAGGATTAGTGAATAATGACAATTTGGCTTTGAGACAAAAATTGTCATTGACTCCTGGTGACTGCCCTAGACTATTCTATGCCATTTTCTTGACAACAGTTTTTCAGACGTGATTTGTCATTGCCTGCTTCCTGGGCTTAAGAGAGTGTGATTGGCTCAAGGTCATGCAGCTGGCTTCATGCTGAAAGGAGGACTAGAACTCTTCTGGTTTCTATCTAGCATAGCACATTAACCATTACACCAAACTGGCTCTCAACAAGAAAAATAAGAGGATGATAATTTTATAATAATTTTACAAAGATTGCAACCACAACAGTAAAAATTAATAAAAAATAAACATAAAAATAGAAGGGGTACAAAAGAAATTTTAAGAAAACATATAAATAGTGTGATAGAATGTGTACCTGGAGAATCAGTGGATAGGAGTTTTGGCAACACAGATCTTTCTCAAGGAAGGCAGTAAATTTTATCAGAAAGAAGCCTAGAATAAGAAACTGTAGTAGTCCTGAACTAGACAGGATACATGGGAGGAGATTCAGGGTAGTTACACTCTAGAATTTCTCAGGATATATCTAGTAGGCTAAAAGGTTATAGTGTAAGTTTGGCAAGATTCTGTCCATTATATGTAATCAGATAAAGGATTAGACTGGATTGGTTTTGTTGTATTTTCTTCAAGCTCGGCCTGACAAAAATAAAGAAAATTAGGAATATAGTAAAAAAAAGAAAAGAAATATATAAAGAAGTGACTCCCCTCTTCATCACAACAAGTATAAACAATATTAGTAACATATTACCTTCTCTTAAAATACAACACACAATCTCTTCTTCCTGTATCCCATCACTTACCTGTAAACAAATCCATAAAGCCTCGTCAACTTAGTTCTGATGTTAGCAAAAGTCCATTATGGATTACCAGAGATAACATATCTATTTTAACTTTGATCAAATAAATCTATATATTCCTTCTCCTTTTACAATCTTAAAATCATTTCTTCACAAAATTCTTCAAAACGTTAACAAGCCTCTTTTGTAAATCCAATGTAGGAACTCTCTAAGTATGTTCAGTGTAACATTATTTTCTATGTCATTCTTGTAGTTTGTGATTTTTAAATACATTTTCAAATCAGTCTCAATCTTGACAGATGCAACTTGTTCCTCTTCCATAGCAGCTTTTCAGCTCAATCTTTCTATAAAGGCAGACACTATTAAAATTAACTTCTGGGTCCATTGTTCAAAAATATCCTTCATTATGTCCAATGTTAAAATATTTTGCTTCATTCTGTAACTGTATAAATTGAGTTTGAATGTTCTTCTTCTTTAATTATAATCCTTACTTCTAATTCCCTCTAGTGTCCAATTTTTCAAGTGCTATTGTATTCTTTTTTTAAAAAAAATTAAAACAAAAGAATTTTCTTGCAGGAAAGGTTCTTTATAATTAATTCCAAAATCTTATTTCAAATTTATATGGATTTTGGGTTTGTTTGTAACTTTCTAAAATCAAAACTTTAATCACATTTTTTATTTATTTTGTTTATTCCATTTTTTAAAAAAATAATAATTCTGTAACCTCTTTTGCTAAGGATTGAAGGAAACTCACTTGATGCTGTAAAACCTGTCGATCCAAGGATTCCTAATAGCTAAAAAGCAATTAACAAGCAGTTTTAGAAAAGGAAGTGTCATTCTGAAGGTGCTGCTGTAGTTTGAGCAAGATGGCTGTTTCCTTGTCTCCCAGAGCTTTAAACCTCTTTGGCACACTATTCACAAGGAGCTGCTGTCTGGAACATTTGTAGATGATTTCAAGTCCTTTCTTTCTCTGGAGAGAAATTATCGAAAAGCTGGTCTACCGGCCAGACCTTCATTCCGCTGCAGTCATTGGCTCCACTTTTCATCTTTCGTTGTCTGTCTGCCATTTCTTCCTTGGAAGTCCAACAGAATTATAAATGTGACAGGGTACACATTTGTTAAAAAAAAAAAAAGACAAAATTTAGGAAAGACTAATCATGCTATTGTATCTTGGCCAGAGTTAATTGGGTGGCCTATAAATTTAATAATGTATTAATATTACTATTACCCATTAAATTATCTGCTAAATGTCAAACCACAGCTTTATCTGCTCTAGCTACTCTGACCAACTTCCTCTTGAAACCTAACCACACATAACCACATAGAAACTTTATTTTGTAACTACTTTCTTCCAGTGCTTGCTAAATATTTACTTAAAATATTTATTAATATTCAAGTGGGTTTAAATTCTTCCACGATATCAGTCCCATAGCCATGCTAATGTTCTATCTTCATTAATGGCTTCCTTTATTCTGTTCATCTTTATGGAAAACCATTTATTGTCAATTGGGTGAACAGCTAATTATCTGCCCCTACATCTTTTTGCTGTACTCTGTTTAACTTATTACTGCATTCTTAAATCATTCATACACAATTGGAAGTTTATCTTACCTCTTGACTTCCTCCTTAAACTTCTCCATGCTCAAATAAAACTCTAGGTATTATTTACAGAGCTGCAGAATTATTGACCCTGACTCCAGAGAGGAACTATGCAGCCTCATCATTCCAACATCCCCACATAAATCTCCCTATTTGTTGCTCATGTTTGCCTATGCTTAAAGGAGTGACTCTAAATACGTTGAGTGAAAGATGTTTTTATACAAATAAATAAGCCTTTAACAGCCTGAGAAAAATTGAGGAAGCAAGACTGTTCCTGCCATTTTGAATGTCTACGTTCAGCATGATTGTGGCAAAACATCCACTGAAATTAAAATTTCCTTTCCTCTATAACAGAAGGGGAAACCTCATTTTACATTCCAGAAGAGATAGAAGACGCAGTACTGAGGCAGAGTAGTTAAGGTGTGAGTCAACCAGCTAGGTCTTGTTCTTGGGTTATGTTCCTAGGTTTTAACTAGAGAGTGAAACCACCTTAATCTATTTCAAGGCTTACATTACATTTTCATGTATTTCCTGTCTCCTGCCTTTGATTTTCTGTAATTATGACTAGAAGGAATGTGATCTTTGGAAAAATGAGATTTGGAGGCCACATGTGATCTTGAGGCTTCCAGTTGCCCATCTTTGCTTTTATAGCATGCAGCCAGCAGTGGATGGATTGCCTATGGTGTCTCAGTGATCACAGTGCATCTTTGCTTTTCTTGTCTATCTTCCAGTTTCTCTCTTTGGACTGCTGGAACTCTGCTAGAGAAAGATTACTTGAAAATCTCTTGTTTCCCCTCTTTCTGGTATTACTGTGTTTCCCCAACCACCATGTCATTCTTTGGAAATGCTCCTGTTCAGTTTTGCTGGAAGAAAAGACATACAAAAAGAATCATTCTTATATCCCCTGTTTCTTAGCATGTCTTTAGATTGCCAGGGTATGGAAGGAAGACAGGATGATGTTAAAGAGTGAAATCCCTAGACTAGCTACAGGAATCGGTGCCCTAGACAAACCCATGAAATCAGTCCCTCAAAAGTACTTGTAATTTTTTTTATTTGATTTTGATTTTATCCCCTGTTCTTTGGCATCTTACTTGAAACCCAGGTCATATCATAGATGGACCACATCTGAATTAAAGCTTCTCCTCCTGAGCCTAGTGATCCTGATTAAGAAGCCCAATCCTCTACTCTTGCAACAAGCTCATATTGGGAAAATAATTGTTTTCATATTGCTGTAGGCAGAATTGTTAACAAAATCTTTGGAACAGGAGGATTATCCTTCACCTCATTTTCCCCAAGGGGAAAGCAAGACTAAACCTTCCCCAAAGAATTCTGAGTATGATAGTGATGTCTGCATGAACGAAAACAGATGTGTCTGCGGAGATAAGAGGAAGTATATACAAGTTATGTGTGAAGATAAGGTTATGTGAGAAATTGGAAAGAGAATTATGTTATGCTTCACCCATATGTTTGTGCAGTTCTACAAGAACCAACAAAGAAGTATAAAAAAGCTCTGCTCTTTGTGTAAGAAAAACAGTGCAAAATACAGTTTGAATCTTTTTTATATATATTTAGGAAAATAAATAGAAAATAATTTTCTTCTATGAAAACCTATCTTACAGTATGTAAAGATATAATTGGTCCCACATATCATTCAAATAACATGTAAACATATCATATTGTGAAACAGAAATTAATCTAAGAATTATAATGTATACTGTAAGTCTTCTGTTTATATCTTCTGCTATTTGTAAACGATTGTGAGTTACTCAACTATGGTTAAAGAGCATTGAATAAACCCAACCACAGTCTGGTTTTCCAAGCAACCACTTTTTGTAACATTTCGCCTCAGAAACCAAAAAAGAGTAAAGTAGGTTGCACAAAGATCTCTCTGATAAACTGAAAGACAAAAAGGACAAGTACAAAAAATGGAAAGAAGGACACATAACTAAGGCAGAGTGTCAGTAAACAGCCCAAATCTGCAAAGATGAAGTCAGGAAAGCAAAGGTTTAGAATGAACAGAGACTAGCAATAAAAGTCAACGATAATTTTAAAAAAGTTTCTTTCAACATATAAACCTACACCATCTCAGACAGGTGATTGTCTAGTCTAGAGCCAGTTTGATGTGGTTAAGGCACTCGGCTAGAAACTGGGAGACTGCAAGTTCTGATCTCAGCCAGCTGGGCAACTTTGAGCCAGACCAGTGTTTCTCAACCTTGACAATTTTAAGGCATGTGGACTTCAACTTCCAGAATTCCACAGCCAGCAATGCTGGCTGTGGAATTCTGAGAGTTGAAGTCCACATGCCTTAAAATTGTCAAGGTTGAGAAACACTGAGCCAGACCCTCAGCCTCAGCCCTAGAAAGAAGACAAGGGCAAACCACTTTGGGAATCTTGCCAAGAAAACAGCAGGGACTTGTCTAGGGCTGTGGAAAATAACTGGAAGAAGTAGAAAGTTTTAAAATAAAATGTAGATACTTTTAGCATCATCATGTAATCATTGATTTGATATTTTATAATCATTATTTTATAATCAACTGACTGAGTAGATCCTTTATATATATTGGAAAATTACAAGCCTCAAATGAGGAGAGGGGGGAAACTGGTGTTACTAAGGGGTCTGGTATGAGTCATCATCTAGGAATTGTTTTTCTGTACCCTTTGGTGCCTGGTACCACCACCTGGTTTGTAAGGTGTAAGAAGATGGAAGACATCTTCTCTCCAAGATTGATGAGCATGTACATATATGGTCTTAATAAACAAGAGAGGAGAAGAGGGATCTTATTAGTATAATGTAAGCAAACAGGGGCGGAGATAATGTATTCTTGTTAGGCGCTTCTGATAGATTGTAACCTCCAAAGCCTATGCCAATGGGACCATGGGGGAGGGAATGGGGCGTTGTGATAGGATGTATAACAGTGGTTCTCAACCTTTTTAATGCCGCGACCCCCAACCGGTCGTAAGTCGAGGACTAAACCGGTCGTAAGTCGAGGATTAAACCGGTCGTAAGTCGAGGACTAAACCGGTCGTAAGTCAAGGACTTTCCCTGCCCGGGAGCGCCACGCATGCGTGGTTCCGTCCCCTGCGCCGGCCGAGGTGTAGCTGGCAAGCGGCAGAGACGGAGCAGACCGACCACCAGCTGGCCCAGCCCAAGGGAGGTAAGGCACCTGCCGGAAAAGGGGGGGAAAATGGCGGACAAAAAAAATGGCAGACAGCCTTGCTTGGCGACCCCCGTGAAATGGTCGATCGACCCCAAATGGGGTCGCGACCCATAGGTTGAGAACCGCTGATGTATAATGTGTGATTCTGAAACATGAGTGTGGTTCAGCGTTTGGCTATGTTGCATCACTAGCCTTCCTGAATCCACCACACTTTGTAAACCGTTATTGTTAAGGTTAATAAACTTCTTTTCTATTTGCAACTAAAACTGAGTGAATTTTAATTTGTAACTCTTATTTTGTGTCCAACAGAGCTAGGCAGTCACTCGGAGTTAAAACTGACTTGAAGGCATACATACACAAAATGTTTCCATTAAGAGCCCATACATCAACAAAATTTTTCCATTGATATTCATGTATGCCATTTCTCATCCGTTTGTTATTGTATTTTTAAGCTTCCTGACTATTTTGACATTCAAGCAAGCACAATCAGTGAAGACTTCAACTTAACGGCTATCGCTGTGCTTTGGGGGAGAATGTCCTAGCTGCAAAGAATACTTTTACGTTTGGCAATCTAGAACGGATCAGTTGTAACAGCCGCGGCGCAGCAACAGAATCAAACCGCTGCGTGGGTGAGGAGTGCGGGGTCAGGCTGACCGGCCACGCCTCTTTCGCGGGCCACGCCCTCTAGAGGCGGACCGCGGAAAGGGGCGCGATGGATGAAGGTGCGGTGCTCCCCCGAGAAGCGCGTTCGGGAGAGGAAGACTCTGCGGATCCCTCGCGGCACTGCCGCGGGTGCTTACTCCAGAGAAGAAAATGGAAGCGAGAGCAGCTAAACGGCAGTTTCTCTCAGCCCCTGGTGAGTCGGGCAGGGCAGGTCAGGGCGTCGTTTGCCCGCAGTAAAGATGGTGGTGTTTCCTGTTTTCGCTGTTGCGGGAGAGGATTCCCTTGATTCTAGTCGCTCGTTACAAGGCGGCTTCTGGCTGTCCCGATTCTCCTTTTGCCGTGTCTGCCGGAGCCCTCGGTCTCGCCTTCCCCGAGCCGCTTCTTTTCTTGCCGCGTTGTGCGGCGATAGATGCCGGGGAGGCTCGCAACCCGAGCTCGGATTTCCCGACCAGCCGAGTTTGGCGAGCGGGGAAAGATCCGTCCTTCTGAAAACACGCGTGCGGGGATTTGGGAAGAGAGGAAAACGCACTTCTGAAGCGAAGTTGCCCGGAGTGCCACTTGAATGCTTGGTTTCCCTCTCGCCCCATAAGGCGAAGCTGCGCGTTGTCTTCGGAAATCCGAGGAACTCTTCCCGACCGATTGCTTTTGCAGCTTCCTTATTCAGGGGTCCCTGTGCGTTACTCCTCGGCTCTCGGGATGGGGATGTATTGGAGATGATGTCCCTGCACTGTGTTCTCCTTTTGAATCCCGTCTCGGCGCTTGATCGTGTTGCGCTGTCCTCTTGTCCCATTTTAGCCCCGAGAGCCGGCTTCTCGCCAATACCGAAGCAGACCTTAGAAGAGCCACTGGAAACTGCCATTCGTTTGTCCATCTCACCCAGTCCTATTGGCCACTGGACTGAGACCCCTTCCCTGTCGCCTGATCCGTTTAATTGATCAGGGGTTGAAGCTTGTAAAATATTTGCTCTGCCGCGTAACTGTAGTAAATGCCCAAACGTCGGCTTAAAAAAAAAAAAACGGTTACAATTTAAATGACAATGGCCGATAACGGTAAATGCCTTAAAATAGTCCAAGTGCTGTTGACAGATTAAACATGGAAAACTAGCCGAACCTGAGTTCACCGTGTGGTTCATACAATCTAAAATTAAAAGAATTGGGATGCAGGCAAGCAGTAACTTGACCCCATTGCTTGAAACTGAAAGTTGATGACTTTCAGTTTAGAGGAAATCCGTGTGGATTTCATTGAACTATTACTATTATAGGTAATAAAAATATTGCTTTATTTCAGTCTTGCTGAAGATAGGGAGGAAAATTGGTGAAAGTAACATGACTGTCGCTGAATCTTGCTGGGTTTTTTCCCCTTGTGATGAGGAAGTTATGTGTGTTAAGTTATGATGTAATGTAACTGATTTACAATCAGGATAGCAAAAAACAAACTATCTTAAGAAATAGAAGAAATGGATGTTGATTACATGCAAATCCATGTAATGTCCATATTAAAACATATAAAATTGTTATATGCAGACATCTAGATATAAGCTCTCAAGATTTCCCAAGCCTATGCAAGTAGTTCTTGACCTATTACCACAATAGAGCCCAAAATTTTGTTTCTAAGCAAGGCAATTGTTAAGTAACTTATGGTGCATTTAATGACCTTTTTTGCCACAGTTGTTAAACAAATCACTGTAATTGTTAAGTGAATTGTGTGGTCATTAAGCAAATTTGGCTTCCCCCATTGACGTTGCTTGTTGGGAACCATCTGGGAAGGTTACAAAAAGTGGTGACATGACCCCTGTCGTAAATACTTGCTGGTTGCTAAGAGTCCAAATTTTGATCATGTGCCCATGGGGATGTTGCAATGGTCAAACCGGTCAAAAGTCCCTTTTTCAGTGCTGTTGTAACTTCGAACAATCACTAAATAAATGATTGTAAATAGAGGACTACCTTTATCATTTGCTGTAAAAAAGAAAAGTCATCAAATGCATCACCATGAAAAACAATCTTTGCAACAGAGAATTGACACAAAATAAAAACAATAGTGGCCAAAGTTGTATGTAAGATGATTTAATAATACCATATTGACCAAAGTTATTAATTCTGTAATAAGATCTTGCTAAAATTGGCAGCCCTTGGAAAGCAGTGGGAGTTTAAGCTGCTTTGGAACAGGTGGAACAGGTTATTACTGAGTCTGATTGCTGAAACATGACATACCAGTATTAAAATATATTCAATTGTTTGCCACTTCACTTCCATTCAGTTCCAATTTTAGTATGCTCTACAAAATGAGTGGCTCCAGATGAAGGTCATTCTGAATGTGTATAGTTTTGGTAGTGATTCTAATTGTTTTATTTTATCTTACATTGAATATTTGTTTCTATTGATGTGAATATGTTTTAAAATATTTTGAAAGTATTGTTTAAGAAAACAGGGATAGAAATAAGTATCTTTCAAATAAATAGTAACTACCGTGTTGGAATTACACATTCCAGAATTTATTAAAATTATCTGGCATAAATATAATATTACCATGCCAAAAGATGAGTGACTATAATTCCCAGGGGAAGGCCTTCATTTGCTACCTTCTTCAAATTAATACAGCTAATATAGCATTGTGCTGTTTACTAAGCAACCTTCCTATTACGATACCCTCAAATACAGTGGTGCTTAAAAGTTTGTGAATTCTTTTGAATTTTCAATATTTCTACATCAATATGACCTAAAACATCTGTTCTCCACACAAGTCTTAAAACTAGATAAAGACAACACAATAATATATTTGTTCATTTATTTATAGAGGAAAATGAGCTCTCAACCCATTCACCCTTGCTGCAGTCTTCATTTATTCTCTCTGTATGATCTTCTATCAGCTAATCACTTACTTTTGTATTCAGGACATATCACCCATTCATTCTTGGCCCCCCTTCTTGTTTTCACACACACACACACACACACACACACACACACACACGGTACACCTGAATTTAGACAAAAGGTAGAGAAGCCAATACAAATAACTGCTTCCCACTGTAATCTTTTTTGTTTTTCTTGATGTACCAAACTCTTATTGTTGTATAACAAGGTAGAGATGCACACATTTATGCTGTCTTTGTTTCTTTCAACAGTTTCTTTTAACTGTGAACATTTGCATATCTTAAAATTATTCAATTTATTTATTTATTTTTAGAATATGGCATATCATACATGGACTAGCAATATATATTAATAATTCACCTAGATTAATAAACACAATAAAATATAAATGTTAAAAAGATCTACGTTCAAATATCAATGCCTAGGCCATCTAACCATTGAAGTGCAGCATCGTTTATATTAAAAATATCAGATACTGAACCAATATATGCCCTCAGCTTATAGCCAGTCACAGTGTGATCTACAGTTTGACGTGGAACCCTGCAGTCACATTGAGTGGAGGATACTACACCCCATTTATACAGTGAGTCCCAGCAGAGGTGTGAGGTGTGAATCTTATTTAGGATTATTTCAAAGCCTGGCATTTTTTTATGGGTCTTTTGTATGTCTTCCTATGTCTGGGCGTTCAGCAACCCATTTCACTTTTCATCGGGAATTGATGTTAAAGTTGTTGGGCAGATGTTGTGCAAGTGCCGGTGGGGGCTTCCTGGATTTGAGTCTTCTGACTGATAAATGAAGAAGGTCGGCATGCACTGGTAGGAATGAGTTGCTCATATTTTTTCTGTATTCTCTCACTAGTGCATTGTGCCTTCATAAAGCTGGCAGTGCTAAATGGCTCAGAACAGGAAGCCAGCAAATCGGAGTGGTTTTAATACATCCGCTTATAATCCTCATAGTGTCATTGAGTCTGGCATCTAACTTACTAGTATGGCAGCTATTAAGCCATGTAGGGGCACAGTATTCTGCTGCAGAGATCAGTCCTAGTGCTGATGACCTGAGGGTGGCAACTGAAACTCCCCATTTAGTTCTACATAATTTCTGGAGTATGTTGTTCCTTGTATTGATTTTTGCTGCTGTATTTTCTAGGTCAGGGGTAGGCATCCTTGGCTCTTTTATGACTCGGTGGACTTCAACTCCCAGAATTCCTGAGCCAGCCACACTGAGTAGAAATGGAGAGGTTTCCATGCTGAGCCATGCTGGCTCAGGAATTCTGGGAGTTGAAGTCCACGAGTCATAAAAGAGCCAAGGTTGCCTACCCCTGCTCTAGGTGTATCTGGTAGGAGAGAATCTGTTACTCCAAAGTAATTTGGATGGGGATCATAGGGGGGTAATTGTTGTTTAAGAAGACCTTCAGGGCTTCATATGCTAGTTTGTTGTTAAGGTGGAAGCATGTAGTTACTATTTTGCTAGTGCTAGGAATGAGCCTCCAGTCAGTGAATAATTTTCCCAAGATTTTAAGATCTTTGGACAGTAAGCTGTCAGCCACCTCCATGTGTTTTTCTGGTACTTCTATGGCCAAATAATCAGCGTATCCAAATTTGCTCCCCTTATATCCGATATGTATAAGTTGAATAGTATAGGTCAGGGCTTTTCAACCAGTGGTACAGGTACCACCTGTGGTACATTGGCACCTGGCAGGTGGTACGCAACCATCCTAGAAAAGTGGTAGCGGGGGAGGGGAATGAGCTGAACCGGTGGCAGCACCGCACAAGCCTAAGCGAGAGATGGCTGGAGCTGCAGGGCTCAGCGGAAGCGCCAGGATCAATGCTGCTTTCCAGCTGATCGGCGCTTCTTCGAGACTGTCAGGGCTCAGTGGAAGCGCCAGGATCAGCGCCAGGCTCTAGCTAGAGCTCGGTGCTCATCCTGGTACTTCTGCTGAGCCCTGAAGAAGCACCAATCAGCTGGAAAGCAGCACTGATCCTGGCGTTTCTGCTGAGCCCAGAAGAAGTGCCGATCAGCTGGAATGTTGCAGCATCCCCAGGATATTGTGATTTACATTCAGATGCTTGGCAACTGATTCATATTTATGATGGTCACAGTGTCCCAGGGTCATGTGAAGTAACCAAAACCTGCTGCAACCAGCCAGCAGATGGGGGAAATAAAAACCAAACACCCCACCCCCGCTATTTTTTTTTTTTTTTGGTCATCAAGTTTTTGACACCTTGCTAGGCGACTGGTGGTACTCGGATATTGACATATCCTAAAAGTGGTACAATGAGTGAAAAGGTTGAAAAGCCCTGGTATAGGTGACATTACAGAGCCTTGTGAGAGGCTGTTATGTTGTTCCCCCATTATTATCTGAAAGGACCCATCACTCAGCATATTATTAATTAGTCGCTAGAGATTTTTGCAGGATAATATGGCACAGTTTGTATAACAACCCATCCTTCCTGTGTCGTCTGCCAGTTAGGTCTATGAACACAGCTGTGATTTTAAGGCCTTGTTGGAATCTTGCTTTATAGGGCCTGTTAGGCTTAGTAACTGGTCTACACAGCTCCAGTCTTGTTGGAAGCTGGCTTGTTCCATGGGCAGATGTTTATCTATTATGGGACCTATCCTATTTATAATTAATTGTTCTGGGAGTTTGTAGCAGGAGCTCAAAAGGACGATTGGGTGGTAGCTTTCAACTCTGTCTTGAGGTTTGCCATGTTTTAGAAGTGATTATTTTAGCTTTATTGGATTCTGGTGGGAGGCAGCCATTGAAAACTATATCTGAGAGGATTTACCAATAGGATACAACAAATCCATTTTTACTGCTCTAATTTTTGCAATTGTTCACTCTATTTTCCCTGTCAACAGAATATTTTAGCTTTCAGTAAAATAATGTTCAGATTCATACTTCTCATTGATAGTATTTCTAACAGCACTATTAGCCTTCTTTCTGTCTGTCTACCAATCATCTATCAAATTTATATGGCCACTCATCTCGCAAAAAGTGACTTGATCCATAATAAATATAATAAAACAACTAAGAAATTATCAACTGTCCTTGTCTCACTTCCTGCTCAATGTTAAACCACTGCTAAAGATGCAATTTATTCCCATCAAAATCATTGCATTCGACAACCAACCTTCAGGTCCATACTTGCACAATATATTCTATAACTTAAGCCTGTTAACTACCATGTATTTTCTCCATATCATACAGTAAAATTTCATTTTTTTTCTTTCTGATATTCATACATGGTATTTCTCAGAGACGTACTAGAGAACAAAGATGTGGTCTACGCTTTCCTTTCCTTACATATTAAAGCCACATTGCATTTCACTTCTTGAACCCTTTCAATCAGTATTCTGCCAAACACTTTCCTAGGCTCATTTAAAAGAATAATCCCTAGTAGTTTTGCATTCATATTTGTTATGTTTTTTTCTTGTGTAAGGTAATAACATTGTTCTTCCAATCATTAGGCACAGGTGTAGCCATCATCCACACATTAAACAAGTTGTGCTGAATTATGTCCAGATTCTTGTGTTTATCCAGTGGCACTTCTGTATTTATATTTATATTCTATAAATATGTCCAAGTTTACCATTTTTAACATTTACAAAGTAATTATGATTTCCTTTTCATCAAATATTTTCTTGGACACTAATTTTAATAGTATTTATTTTAGTTCCACTTTTTAACATATTATTTCCATATAGATTTCTAAAGTACACTTTCCAGAATGCCATTACTTCAATTTAATCTCATATAATTTCATCGCTTTTATGTTTAAATCTAGTCACTCTTCACCCCCATTTAGCTCTTTTTCACTTGCTCCGCAAATATTTTTTTTATTTCCATCAAAATTGTTCTACATTTTCTCAGCCTCTTTCAATCTTAGCAGTTCCTTGCTTTCTTTGACAACATTCTTTACAGCTGTTTTGTCTATTGACACATTTTTCAATATTAGCTTTAGTTGCACCTGTGTTACTTGCATTATTCCCTACTAATAGTAAAGAACTTACTAGTCAGTTCTGGCACATTTGGACCAAAATGACACAAGTGCAACCAAAGCCTGGTTTTATCCTTAGTATGTTTCATGCTTTCTAGGCAAGCTAGGATATCTAGAGACTGCCTTACAAGCCGGCATACTGTTGTTTGTATTTCACCAACTAGGAGGTTTGTATAATGTGCCAACACTCAGGATAGTAGCTATTGTCAAATAATAAGCTATTATCAAAACAATCAGCTATTGTCAAAAAAGCATCCAAAGGTGCTTTTTCATGAGGCAACTGGACTTTCTTGTTTTTCTTTGATGACATTTAGTTTCTTGTCCAAGAAACTTAATAGTTTCTTCAGCTTCAAAGAAAAACAAAGTTCAGTTGTCTCATGAAAAAAGCACCTTTGGGATAACTATGTCCTGGATGACAGAATCTGCATAGACACTGGATTAATATATTGGCACTCATGAGTGTTTTGGCTATTTGAAACATATTACTATAACACTGTTATTATGGGGAGGGGGGGGGCTTATAATAGGAAAGCTATTTCCTTTGAGAGTTTGGTGAGTTAATATGAAAAAGAGTGAGGCAGTTGGAACATCTGAGAATTAGTAAAATAATCCTCCCTTCTTTTCTTTTTGTGCCTATTGCAATCAGCTAAATGCTTTTAGAGATAGCAAGTACAGGAAGGAGTGGGTGGTAAATAAACACTGATGACCCTGAGACTTAACAGTCTGGCTACAGTACTTGGCCTTTATTCCCAGGCAAGGTCATCACACTTGTGCTTTCTGCATCTGTCAATGAGCAGCCAGAAAATTAAGGAGGAATCAACCATTTAAGGATAACCCATCTTGTCTAGCACTCTTAATATGTGTGTTTTGCTGCTTTATAAAATGAATTGTAAGCCATGCTGCAAATGTTGGTATTAGCAAAACGAGCTGCTACTCATTCTGTAAGAAATCTCCCATTTGAATCCATCTTGTGCCCAAGTGGTAGATCAGGACCTTTTATTTTGAAAAAGGAGAAACCAGTTTAGCACACTGATTTCTTTACGCTTTAAAATGCACCCTCTGTAATTTTTCATGCTTCATTTACAATTACTCTTCTTTCATTAAGCAAACACTGAGATTTGCAACAAAGTGTAGCAGTGCATAGTACTTCCAAGGGCATCCTGTTCCAGAATCCCAAATTTTCCTCCTTCCTTTCCCCAATCTCTCAATTCTCAATTTTTCCCTTGAATAGATAGCATTTTAATTAAACACGCTCAGTCTTTGTTGGGCTGCTTTGCTCTTTTTCTACTCCCCCCCCCCTGCTTCCTTCCTCCCCAAACGTTTTCATCTTAAGCAAACCATGATATTTCTTAGGCTTACTTCTACTTGTCTCTTTCTTGTATAAGAATGATAACAGGTGTGGATATGAGTATTTTGACTACATAAGGATCCACATTCAGAGAAACAGTTAATCTTATAAGACCAGATTATATTTTATTATTGTAATCAAAAATCTCTGGAGACCCTCAGTTTTTCCAGTCTCAGGTGGTGAATACAGAATTTGGCATTTGCATTTTCTATATTTCTCTGTATATTTAAAGTTTATCCAGGATTTTAAATGTGATTTTCTCTTCAGTAGTGTATTCTAATAATCAGAAAACTGATTGATTTTCAAAAGTTTGAAAGACTAGGGAATGGGAAATTGGGGAAAGTAAGTTAAGATCAAAGCTGTTGGGAACGCCAGCTAAGAGATAAGTCAGAGTGATGGATATTTTCTTGCCCAGTCAATGAAAATTTGCAGGTCACTTTTCTGCCCCAAAGAAATTCCGTTGACCCATTAATTCTGAGGCATCTTTCAAATACCACAAGATTCTAGCAAGAGGAGTTCAAAAACCTGAAGAAGTGGCAGTTTAGCAGGGCAGTCTATGCCTTTTTTTAACTTCAAAGAATCATTTTTTCCCTTCAGCCAAAGGTCAGTTCCTTTGAAGTTAAACCTAGCCTTTTCAGAGACTAACCAATATAAATTTATTCTGAAGTCCTTGAATATATTTGCAAATGTTAAGAACAAAACAAACCTGGGTGAAAAAGAAAGGGATTTTAACCTCATCAATTTGCTACTTCTCAAAGGGTATCTAGGATCTGTGTCTTTTATTGATTGCTTCATGATGCATCTATCACAAATATCAAATATATGCAATTCTATATAAAGACATGAAAACCCTCCCTTAATAAACCCTTTTTGCTTTGTTTGAAGTAATTTGTATTTGGGAGGGAGGTGAAAAACTAACTTTGCAAGAAGTATTGAGTCTTACTCAAATTCAGGGACTAGGTTCTTTCCAGCTCCATGCCAATCAGGTGCCTGAATTTCATAGGCAATAACTATCCCCACGTGAAGCTGAAAGGCTGTGCTTAGGCAGCAGTGTCCTCAATACCTGGGCTGAAGCAATAGTATTACTTCTGCTGATGTGTTAAGCTTTTCAGCATCCCTGTACAACAGGGATCTCCAAACTTGGCAACTTTAAGACTTGTGGACTTCAACTCCCAGAGTTCCAAAGATCACAAATCTTAAAGTTGCCAAGTTTGGAGATCTCTGCAGTATAAGAAGGAATTATTGTGGTTTTGAGTTCCTGTTTGCCATTCTGTGTAATGCTCTGATAAATTAATAGGAGGGGAAGCAGCTGGCCAGAAATTAATATATAAGGGTTTTCTTTATTTCCCAGATTTCCTGGAGAGTACTTGTTGCTGCATCTAATCTGGCTCAAAGTCAACAAGAGTCTCAGTGTTCAAGTGAAGACTTGAAACTATATATGCTTCTTTGGATCCAGTCCAGCATTTTAACTACCTTAAATAATCTCCTCTCCCCTGTCTCTCTTTGTAGGATATTATTGATCTCACTGGAGAAGACATAGTTGTGAGAACAACAGCATGCAATGACTTGGAGATTATTGATCTTACAAAGCCTGAGGAGGTCATGATCAACTCCCTCCAGAACCATAGCTGCTTTGCCTGGGACCTGAAGCCGTCAACTTCAGTCTGCCCTGAGCCCATCTGCTCTCCTAATGTTCTCACTCTTGTTGATGCTGAGAGCAAATGTACTGTGCCAGTGACCATGTGGGTTCAGGACCGTGAACGATCTTCCCCCAAAGTAGGTGTAGGAAAACCAGACTACCTTCCAAGTAACAGCTTCTTCTGCCATTCCAACTATAGTGAGGAATCTGAAGGCAGCAGTCACACCACTTACAACAGTGATTTGGGCTCTTTGGAAAGCCCTCAGCTGGAATCTGATGTTTTCTCTTTCTCATCAGGTAATGATGGTACTGAACGTCCAATGCTCTTGGACTGTGTAGAACCTCCCCAGGCTTGCTCATCTGAAAAAAAACCCAGCTTACGGTTCTATCCCCTGCCTCAAAGACTATCCCCAAGTCTCCGCTACTCTTCTTTGAACACTGCCAGATCTGTAGCTGAAGCTGATCAGCTTTTGCACCAGGCAAAAAAACCACGGCATGCCATGGAATCAAATGTTCAGGAACAATCCAAGCGGACTGATATCAAGGTCTGGCTGAAAACACTACAGTATTGCCATGGAATCCCTGTACATCACCCCCTTCTTCAAAATGTGGTGGAAAAGGAGTCACGAAAGGTAATTTGCAGGAGATAACCATATCCCAAGCAGGACTTTGAAGTCCACCTCAATCTGGATTTTAAGAGTTTTAAGACTCAGAATAGCAGTGAGATACACTGGCTCCACAACTCAAACTTGCTTGCTTTAGATTGCATAGTTTGTTTGCAGAAAGCTATAAGGTTGTCCAGCTCAAGTGAATTGATAGGATTACATTTTCTATCAAATAAAACAAAATATGAGAAAAGTCATACTTTTTCATCAAAAAGTCGGTGCCACTTTAAGTAGATGCTGACATGGTGGGAAACATAGCCATTTTGGAAGGCAAGTTCTTTTTTGTTATAAATATTCTTGGGTGTAAATATAGTAGGTGATTTTATGTACACACACAACTGTTCTACTGAATTTGCAGGTCCTAAGATTTAGCCTTCCTTTCTATCCAAAGCCAATGGTAGCATCAAAGCTGTTTGCACAGCTAAAGAGCTTTCTTCCAGTTGCATTACATTTATCCCATTATTAAGGCATAAGCTTTATAATCCAAAAACAGTAGAATAATGTTTTGCCATATGATAGAGATGGAATGGAATAGATCAAACTGGAACTTTCGGCCATCATCCCCAGACATTTGGGCATTATGTTACAATCCCACAGTTCAAGGCTTTATTAATAAAAATTATGAACATTAAAATCTCTTCTCCAAAATGTAGCTTATAAAAGCAGAGTTCCTGTCTGATGTCATTCAGATATCATCTAAGCGAAAATGTGATTTACTTGGTTTTGGCTCAGTATGTTATGGAAATTCAGCCAACTGTACTAGTCCAGTAAATTACAAGGAAATAATTTACGGGTTTGCACAATGTGCAAATCTATCAAATCTCAACTATCAGGTGATGTCTTATTACATTCTGGTTTAACTGTTTGGTTATAAAAACAAAACAATCTCACCTCCCCTAAGAGCACAAAGTTCACATTAAAGTACAGATAGCAACATGTTCTAATAAATGTCATCCTAGCAGTGTATGTTTCTTCCTAAATCATCTTCCTTAATCAAGTTGTCAAACAGAATCTCTGGCTTGGTTATTAAAAGGTGGATGGCACCACATTAAAGAGGACAAGGCTGAGACCAAGCAGGTTGTAATAGCCAACATCAATTGAAGCTTGAGCCCAACAAGGCTACATGCATGTTCAATCTAATGCACCCAGCATGATAAACCAGAATTGAGATCTCTAATGTGGGCCCTGTGAGCACCTCCTTTAGTGCTTGTCAGAACACTATACCACTCCACTCATTAATTTCATAAAGACTGTTGAAAAAGTAAGTACCAGCCTGTTTTTAAGAGTCCTTGGAGTCCATATAGATCTCTTAAAAAATAAAAATGGTGAATGGTTGCAATCCACAGCTTCGTTGATAAATATATCTAATGCCCTGAAAAAGATCAAATGAAAGTGATGAGTATCCTAGAGACAGCAGCATCTCCACAAGCTACAATGATATTAAAATAATACATGTGAGATAACATAATTATGCAAATAGCATGATTATGCAATGACATGAGTTTTAAAGAAAAGTACAAGAGTCATGTCATTTGCTTGATGATACCATCATGCAGGTATAGTCATTTCTTCGCCATCCCTACCCTCCAGCTATACATACCTATAGGGTGCATCAGGGAGTCATATCACCAGCCAGCTAATGGATATTGTATGTTATAGCAACCTTTTGAAAATGGACAATTTTAACCTCCATGTGTGTGTATTTGGGGGAGAACCTATGATATGTGTTTGCTGCTCCAAAAGAGGTTAGGGATCACTGAACCACAGCACACATTTTATTGTAAAGAAGTGCTTAATATCACAGAACTTTCAGTTTCGTGAAGAGGTTCAGTGTAGGAGCAAATACATAAGTCTTGCAAAGTTTGAATTAGAAGGTTTTTCATTTTCAACTAAAACTGAAAGAAATATTCTAACCAATGTCTATAATTTTGTGTGTAATAATCAAAAATATTTTCAAAAATGTGCAAACTTAACAATACAATTATCTGAAGTTTTTCACCCCATGTAATTACTACCAGATACCGTATGCATGTTGATCTTCCTTTATGCACAGGATAAAAGACTAAAAGCCCAACCTATTCCATTCCGGAGATTAAACATGGTGTCCAGCACAATTGAAGAGAATTTTTTTCAGGGAACCTTGGATTTCCTTATGGACTATGTATCTTGTAAATACTACCCACCAAAAGAAGTCACAACCTATGTGGTCAGGCAGATTTTGCTGAGCTCAGAGCACCAAGAGGGGCAACAGGAGATACAGAAGGATGCTTATATGTTGTTGATGAAAATCCAGGCGTAAGTGTTCTCCCACTCCAGTTATTTGGTAGGATTTTGTATCAGGCCATTATACTTTCTTAGCTTTGTGGTTGTGGTATCAGTTAAGATCATAATTGATAAGGCAAAGTTTCATTCCCATGGCAGAGGTTTTCTTTGATATTATTTCTAAATGTCATAAATGCCAGGGCTCTGAATGATTAGGTGTCCCTGCCCTAAACTGAAGGGATGTGAGCATTAATTTTGCTTTGTTTTGTTTTGTTTTTTTAACAAATACAACCCATAAGGAAACAACAGATTCGTTTTAATTTGAAATGTACTACATCTAAACTGTTTAGCAGAAAGTTTTGACAAATATGTGATGATATAGAAAGCTTAATTCTAATTTTTAGACTTCATCCAGCAACAGCTGATACAGTGGTGTGGGACTGGCAACTGCTAAGTAAGATCATGGAAGTACAGGTATGTTGATGAGCCCCCTTTAGATGAGAAGAAAAGCTCAGAAACTGAGCTTTGTAAAAAATCCTTAATGTGTAAAAGCAAACAGTCTGAATCAAGCCAATAAAAACAAACAGTTTGAATCAGACCAGTCTGCTCTGAAGGTACAGCAGAAAAAAGCCACTGAGGTATTATTAGTAAACCAGAGTTTATTAAGCAATCTATCTCGGAACCACATGACTGTTCTGAAGGAGGAGCTGAAATGAATTAACTCTATTTTATGTGGTTTTGATGCAGCAAAATGCTCTGCTTCTCATATCTTGGGCATCTCTACATGTCCCTTGTATTCAGCCTGAAAACCCTAATTGTTCTTGAAAGCTATCTCTGCACAATGTAGCCTCCCTGTCATCCGCAGCTCACAGTCCAGCCATCCAACCAGGTTTTCCTGAACCAAAGCTGAATTATACTTTTCACCATCTCTCAATGTCTCATGAACTCCCAGATTCCACTTATGTCTAGTTATTCATGGACTCACAACGTTTTGGGGCACATGGATCTTGTAAGCCCCACTTGCTTTCCAAACAGATGCAGCTAGAGCAGACAGGAGACACAGCCCTAGTTAAACTGGCACCTGACAAAGGGGTGGGATTTGCCCCACAGCTCTTGGTCATTTTCAACTGGTGGACATGTCAGCAGGCATGCCAGCAGGTCTCGCACTAGCTAAATAAATGTAGAGGATTCTCCTGATTCAGCCTTATTCCCCTACTGGCCTGCAGCACTCTGGACTGGGGAATCTGCAAAATTGCTTTTCTATCATGACCTCCATTTTGTGACTCTCCTTGGAAGAAAAAATTCCCCAAAATTGATTGCCTGCCTGAAGTTGATTTAATTGGGGCACTTCTGGAGAGCTTTTAGTTTAGTTTAAATGTGGGATGACACCAGTCATGTGACTGTTCTGAGATGGGATTCTGTTTTTTTAGAATGCTGTAAATAGCTAAATCTTGAATTCTAAGAATAAAGGAGTTGGATGCTAGATCATCACAAGATTAACACATGTCATTAATAATTTAATCTTTCTGACCAGGAAATTTCCTGTTTTTACTGTTCACTTTCCCTGTTGAAAGAGCAGAAACTGTATGGATCACATGCAACTAGCAGAGTCCTCTATCACTACCACGCAGTGTGTGTAGTAAACATCACATTTTGCAGCCCAGTCCATCTATGAATCAGGCCCTCGTTCTTGTTTTTGTACTGGCTGCATGCATAACATCCACAAATATCAACAGGTCATTTTTAAAACCCTGGTTGGGTTGATCCCCGTGTTCAACTTTAATTATGGGTTAACAAAACAAGTTGCTTCACTCACATAAAACTCTATACGCAAACAAGCAATATTATGGATTGATAGCCTGCTTTGTATAAAACGCTAAAACCACAAACTCTATCACAAATGAATCAATCAGGGTATATGGTACAAAGCCAATTATTGAGATATGCCTTATTTCTGCTGCTTCCTGTTACAATACCAGTTTTTCACTTCAGTTGTCCATTATGTTGGTAACCAGTTTATTTGGGTGGGACTTCCACTATGTGGGCAGATCAATTGCTTCATAGTGATACAATACTGTGATTCATTATTCTCTCTTTCAAATTGTCTGACATCCACAGGAAGAGATGATTTCTGGCCGAATCCTCTTCTTGCAGTATGTGATACAGACCTTAGAAGATGACTTCCAAAAGATGATCAGGACTGGTGTTCTGCACAGATCCATTGCCAAGGCAGTGCTTTCCTGTGACAAGTGCTTCGGAAATGTCAAGTAATTTGCATTTTCATTCACTGAGCAGAATTCTGGGGCTTTGGGAAAAATCTCTGTTTCCAAATATTCTCTACTGCTTGAATGTATTGCAACAGCAAACTTGCCTGAGCTTTAGCTAAAGCAATGGGGCTGGAAGGTGGGGGAATGAAGCAAATGACAGGTCGGGCACTTCATTCTCTCTCTTTATGGCTTCTTCTACTTCTCTTTTTCTTGTTGTATTCATAGCAGCCTGCCAAATAAGAGACAGACTGCTCTTTTCCAAGGTCTGATTTGCTTGCGTGCAAAGGGCTATGGAATTTAGGATGAGGGCTGCAAGTTCCTTACTGCCCACCTTAGAACCTTATAAAAATATTGTGAAATATTGGACAAAAACTCAACTACATGTGTGAATGGGACTTCCAGGGAAGAAATGACAAAGACAACTGTGGCAGAGTGAAGAGCCAGTGTGTAGACCACGGGTCGGCAACCTGCGGCTCCGGAGCCGCATGCGGCTCTGAGCCATCACCTGCGGCTCCGGAGCCTCCTCCGCCATTTGCAGAGAGAGAGAGAGACAGAGAGGCACTTTCACTTCCCTTCTCTCTCTCTCTCAGGCGGACTTACCTCCTGCAGGGCTCCTGATTGGCCCTGTGCCCGGGTGCCCCACCCCCTGGGAGAAGCGTGGCCAGGGCCTCATGGCCTTGAAGCCTCCCGGGGAAGCCCCGGGATCCCTGATGGGAGCGGCCCGCTGGAGGCTCTGCTGAACGGGACAGCCCTCCCGCAAGCTGCGGCCCAAGGGAGACCAGCCCCTGCGATCCCCAGCCAGCCCAACCATTGGACCCGCTGGCCAGGAAGGCGCACCGGAGTCCAGGCTGCCGGGAAGGAAGAAGGAGATTCAGCAAAGGTAGGAGAGGAGAGCTGCCTCCTGGGGCCCAGCGCTGGCGGCGGCTTCCTTGCCATCCTCTTCCTCCTCCCCTTCTTCCTCCTGTTGCCCCCAAGGCGGCTCGGGTGGGCGCCGGGGCAAGAGGGTTGCCTGGGAGGAGCAGCCGGGCTGGCGGAGGGGCTAGCGGGCCGCGTGGCCCCAGCCCCCACCGCTGCTTCATTGAATGGGCGAAGGGCGAGGCCAAGCAGCGCGGAGTCGCGGCTGGGACGGCAGCAGCCGTTTTCTCGCCCTTCTCCTCTCCTTCCTCCTGCTGCCTCCAAGGCGGCTCGGGCGGGCGCCGGGAGGAAGAGGGGTGCCTGGGGGTGAGCAGCCGAGCTGGCGGAGGGGCTGGCAGGCTGCGCAGCACCAGCCCCCACCGCGGCTTAATCGGATGGGCGGAGGGTGAGGTAGGAGAGGAGAGCCGCCTCCTGGGGCCTGGCGCTGGCGGCGGCTTCCTTGCCCTTCTCTTCCTCCTCCCCTTTTTCCTCCTGCTGCCACCAAGGCAGCTCAGGCAGGCGCCGGGGCAAGAAGGGTGCCGGGGGGGAGCAGCTGGGCTGGCAGGGGCCGCGCAGCCCCAGCCCCCACCACGGCTCCATCAGATGGCGGAGGGCAAGGCCAGGCAGCGCGGAGTCCCGGCTGGGGCGGCGGCTTCCTCGCCCTCCTTCCTCCTGGTGCCCCCCAGGCGGCTCGGGCGGGCGCTGCCTCCACCGCGGCTCCATCGATGGGCAGAGGGCAAGGCAGGGCAGCGTGGAGTACCGGCGAGGGCGGTGGCCGGGCTGGGGATGGCGGGGACACCCGATGATGCTGCCGTGCCTCTGCCGGAGCCGCTGCCTCCCATCCTGCTCCCCTCCCCGCTCGTTTGACTGAGGACGCGGCGGGGTGGCGGCCGGGCCGGGGGCGGCAGCGGGGAACCCCGACGAAGTTGCCGTGCCGCCGCCAACGCTGCCTCCCGTCCTGCTCCCCTCCCCACCCGAGAAAGAGGAAAGAGAAAGAGAAAAGAAAGACAGAGAAAGAGAGAGGAGAGGGAGAGAAAGTTAGAGGAAAGAGGGAAAAGAAAGAGGAAATTGAGAAAGAGGAAAGAGAAAGAGAGAGAGAGAGAGGAAAGAGAGAAAGAGGAAAGAGAGAGAGAAAGAGGAGAGAGGAAAGAGAAAGAGAGGGGGGGAGGAAAGAGAAAAAGAGAGGAAAGAGGGAAAGAGAGGGGGAGAGGCAAGAGAAAGAAAGAAAGGGAGAGGAAGAGGGAGAGAAAAGAGAGAAAGAGGGGGAGCGGGAAAGAGAGGGGGAGAGGAAAGAGAAAGAAAGGGAGAGAAAGAGGGAGAGGAGAGAGAAAGAGGGGGAGAGGAAAGAGAAAAAGAGAGGAAAGAGGGAAAGAAAGAGAAAAAAGATTGAGGAAAGAGAGAGGAAAGAGGAGAGAAAGAGAGAGGAAAGAGACAGAGAGGAAAGAGAGAAAGAGAGAAATAGGAAAGAGAAAGAGGAAAGAGAGAAAGAGGAAAGAGAGAAAGGAAAGAGAGTGAGAGGGGGAGAGGAAAGAGAAAAAGAGGAAAGAAAAAAGAGAGGAAAGAGAGAGGAAAGAGAAATAGAGGAAAGAGAGAGACAGAGAGGCCCTTTTGACATCTAAAATGAAGGTAACAATGCATATATCCTTTTTTACCTTTATTTTATATACACACACACAAACACATACATACATACATACATACATACATACATACAAGGTAAAACAGGATATATGCAGTATATATACATACATACATGTATGTATATATACATACATACATACATACATACATACATACATACATACATACAAGGTAAAACAGGATATATGCAGTAAAACAGGATATATGCATACAAGGTAAAACAGGATATATGCACAAACACATACATACATACATACATACATACATACATACATACATACATACATACATACAAGGTAAAACAGGATATATGCAGATATATCTTCATTTTAGATATCAAAAGGGTTTTGCGGCTCCCAGTGTTTTTTTTTTCTGTGGGAAACGAGTCCAAGTGGCTCTTTGAGTGTTTTGGGTTGCCTACCCCTGGTGTAGACCAACTGCTCATAATTCCTCTCTAGATAAGGAGAGGACTTGAGATCACCCACAAGCGCTTCAGACAGTTGCTTCTCATACAGGGATTGCAAACTCTAAACCTGGTGTGTTTAGAGCTCGGGGAGATGAAGGTAATCACTTCTGGAAACTGCTTGTTAACTTCAGCTTTTACAGTGCCAGCTGAATTTCCTTCAAACCTTAGCAAAAAAAAAAGTTTTAAATAATCATTTTAAGGACATTCTAAACAGAAAAAGAGTGGTTAAAACTATGGTTTTAGAAATCAGATTTTAGATTTTACAGATAAGAGTCCAGATAACTTTAAAATAAGATTTTGGAATTAATTATAAAGAATATTTCCTGTAAGAAAATGCTTTTGTTTTAGATTCTTAAAAAAAACCCAAGAATTTAAAATTTGGACACTAGATGAAATTAAAGGAACGAAAGATTATAATTGAAAGAAAACAATCATGACAACACAGAACAAAGCAAAATACTTGAAGGATATTTTTGAACAACTGATCCAAACGTTAATTTTAATTGTGTCTATTTCTATAGACAGACTTTGTTTAAAAGATGACATGGAAAAGGAACAAGTTCCATCAAATAAAATTGATTTGAAAGTAGATTTAAAATGTCAGGCTACAAGAATGACATGAAAAAAGATGTCACACTGGGCATACAAAAGAGGACCAGCTGATGTCTTAATAATTAAAAGGGTTATACCCAGGGCTTTTTTTCAGCCGGAACGCGGCGGAACCGCGTTCCGGCACCTTTTTCCGGGCCGGCCGCACCGGAAATAGCCCCTCCCACACCGGAAATAGCCCCTCCCAAATTTTACTTGCATTCCTGTTCTCTAAAGGGGCGGTCCTAGGGTTTGATGAGGGCGTGGCCAGGTTTGAGTTCCGCCACCTTTTCTC
>NW_015387538.1:265429-277092 GCF_001527695.2 Protobothrops mucrosquamatus | reverse complement strand
CGATAATAAACCAAGAGAATGAACTGGATAATTTTCCTATATTAGATTTATAAAAGAGGCTTGTTTAAGCTTTGAAGAATTTAGTGAAATGGGACAAAGAAATGAAGTTCTAGGACATTATTTGAAGGGACTAAAGATCAAGATCTTTAGAAGGAAGGAAGAAATATAAAGTTAGTCTATTTGATCAAGGTTAAAATAGATGTTTAATCCTTACTGGATTTTTGCTGACAACAGGACTAAAATGACAAGATTTTATGGATTTGTTTATAGATAAGAGATGGAATATGGAAAGAAGAGCTAATTTGTTGTTTTTTAAGAAGTGATTAGTTATTAAAATTATTTATATTTGTAGGGGGGAAAATCACTTTTCATTTACTTTACTATATTATTTTTTTTCTTCCTTTTCTATTTTTTCTGCATCCTTATTTTTATTTTTAAATTTTGTATTAGTTTTTATTCTTGTGAATTGTAATCTTTAATGTAATTACTATTTTAAAAAATGTACGAGCAATATCTGAGACTATATATTACTTGTGTGCATCTCTAATTGCTATTTCTGTTCAGGGAAGTGATTGAATGGCTAATAGCTGTGGTCACTGGGGCCAGAATTTCTCAACACAAAAAATGCCTGCAAGAAACCAAAAATGTATCGATAAGCAAATCCAGAGGTCAGAACTGTAACTCCACTCCAGAAGTGTCCTTAAATGAGACCATGCAGAAAGAGGAAAGCTCCATACAATTTCAAATTCAAAAGTAAGCAGATTCAAAAGTTTGCTTTGTTTGAAGTTCACATTATAGTGTTTTTCTCTTTGAAGTTCCTAATGAACTTAAATGAAACAATATTTGTTTCATTTGAGTAAATAAATTTTTCCAAACTTGGCCTAAACACACTCAGAAAATGTTAATTGTATGGAATGCACTTGGTTAACTGACTTAAAATAGTTCTCTATCTATATTTATCTATTTGTCTGTCTGTCTGTTTTATCTAATCTGTCTTTATCTATCTATCTATCTATCTATCTATCTATCTATCTATCTATCTATCTATCTATCTATCTATCTATCTAGCTATCTAATCCTTCTTATCTATCTATCTCTATCATCTATCTTTATCATCTATCTCTACCCATCTCACAAATGTTACTCTGGGTGGCTCACAATAATTAAAAGCAACAGAAACAACAAAACATAAACAAAATAGCATATAACTATTCTAAAAACCTTGTTTAAAAAATAATAAAACATTAATGGTTGATGAATACAAATCATATGTCCATTTAATACAGCGATTGCCAAGTCTCACCACTACTGCTGGATCTCCAGGCATGATGGCACAGCTAAGTCATCAGGCCCTTCTCTTCCTAGGTCCCATCAAATGATATTTCCTAGTAGACAAGACCTGTAACATGCCTTCCTTGATGGATCTGATGGGATGGTAGATGTAACCAGGGCAAGGCGGTCCCTCAAATTTCCCTGTCTCATTCCACGTAGGGCTTTATAGGTCATTACCAGAATCTTGAATTGTACCTGGAAACCAATGAAGCACATGAGCAAAGATGTGACAAGTGCTGTTCAAGTGTGCACAGAACTGCCCGTATATTTGGCACCAGCTACAGCTTCCAAAAGCACAAGGACAGCCCCACGTATAGCATGTTACAGCAATGCATATGCTGTATACACTGTATGTTCTACTGTAGCAATTAAGAATGTCCTTTATCAATATTTTGGAGAAGTGACATAGTCTTTCCCTCCTGTTATGAGAGTGGTGCAAAATATAACAGAAGTATTAGTAAACTGCTGTTCATCTCAAGAGCAAATTGTTTGGCTCTCCTTTCATTTGTTCACTATCTCAAGGCTGCATGAGTTTCATTAAATTGCAGATTCTAAATGGTATTGTTCTATTGTAATTTAAAAACTAAGTATGTGTTCTGTGTCTTCTGAAATGACTATAATCTGAAGGTTGTGATGATTGTCTTAGCCTATGGTTTCATACTTCCACTAAATGGTGGAGGTCAGTTTAGTAACATTTTGTTTCTCTGGTTTAGGGAAGTTGCACTTCTACAAAGGATGCTTTCAATAGCAGTTGAAGTGGACAAATCTCCAAATTGCAATGCCAGTAAAATTGCAGATATGGTTTTTTCTTCTCTGTTGAATATACCCAAGCGGGGCCAAAGGTAAGAGATAAGTAAACTATTGAATTCACTCTTCCTCAGAATTGACTTTTTCTGTATTGATTGCGCAACTCTGTATTAGAGTTGTTCTCATTATATTCCTAGCTCAGTCAGACATTTCTGAGCAAAGAGCAAGTGTTGAATCTATGCTTTTTCTAAATGTTGAAAATTAAAGGTCTACCACAGATTTGGAGAGTCATGCCAAATTATTTTTTCGAATACAGAAAGAACATAATTTCATGCCTTTAACTACATGTTCCCAGGTGTATGCATTTGTATGACGCAAGTATAGGATTCCTTGGAAACCTGTAGATCTCCAGATGTGGCTAAATTAACATCCAGTATCTCTATCATTATCAGCAATAAAGGTTACTAAGAACTAAAGTACAGCTATGTGTCGAAGTCTCTAGATTCACACCTCTGTCCAGTAAAAAAATAAATTTTAAATGGCCTTTCACAGTACACGGTGGCTGGTCTGCTAAGTATACGGCAGAATCATAGCTGAGCTTGTAAAAGTCTATAAAAAGGGGCCAGGAGAAATAAAAGTCACTGATCACTTCATTAATTGTAAATTCTAAATACTTTCTCAACTGACTACTATAAATACTTTTGAATTTCTCTTGCTCACCTTGGGGAAAAGAGATCCGTGGAAGATGAAGGGAGAGACTATCGACCAGCATTATCTCCGTGGATCATGTCTAATCACTGATGTTTTTTCCATGAATTTATCAATGCGTCTTGTTAGTAATCTACTATATTTATGGCATTGAATTTCATAATTACATTTTATGGAAAAAGTACATCCTTTAATCTGACCTGAATTTGTTGCAATTCAGATATAGTGAATGATGGCAAAATCTAATAGCGTATGACTGAAAAAAAATAACCTTCCAGCAATCCAGCCCTTGCTCTGTTTTATATACTTCTGTAACATCTCCCTTTAATTTAGAAAATATATTCTGGTAACAAAAATTATCAGATTACTACCGGTAATCTATTTGCCAGCACTTACTTGGTTCCCTCACTCACTCAATATAAAGGATCTATACGGGTCTTTTGTAGTCTGGTGCCTACTAGAGGGTTTGACTGTAACTTCCACTATGCCTTGGCAGTGTACTTCAGCACACCTAAAGGAGGGCCAAGTTTGCTTCACTTCCATGGTAATAAGGAACAATTTGGTTAAATTTAATTTTAAAACACTTAGGGAAAATAATAGTTGTATTTGGCTGTGTTCTAAGTAAAGGCATCTTTAAGATCCTTTAATCTAGTTAAATTAGCTCAACATAAAATGGAAGGTACTACATTGGAAATGTTTGGTGTACTTAATGAAAGGCAACATGCTAAAACATTCAGGCTTCAATTCTCCAGTTAATGTCTAATTCTATAATTTAGGCAATTTTTGCTAATAGTATCTTTGTCACATGCCTAATATCTTGGAAAGAGTTCTAGCGAGCTAGTTTTAGGACTGGATATAAGTTGTAAAATTTGCTAGTTGTAGCGTAGAAACCTAAATTGCATAGTAGCAGATTTCAGTTTCATCCCTATGTCACTTAATCAAAATTTCATTAATCTTATGGCTACAGTTTTAGTATTTAAAAATCAGCCATTATTATGTTTTGACAGTATAACATAGCACAATAACTTGTCTTCGGCCTATGAGTGTTAAGAATGCCTGCTTATCAAACTGAGATCAAGCAGATAAACTGAGGATGTAATCTACCCCAACCTTGACTGAACATTTCCTGAGGTATCCCAAAGTAAACATCTGCAGCAGAATAACATGTTTTGAATTTTATGCCTGCTATAGTTGAAGTTTGTAAGAGATAGTGGTCATAGAAAGAGCTTGAAATTTTCTCTGGTTCAGGGAATTGAGACCATCTGTGCTGCTGTTTTATCTTTGTCTGAAACAAGTTTCATTTCATCCAATGATGCAGACTCTGAGAAGACACTTTCATTTAATGTCTTTGTTTCATTATGTTGTGCCTTTGGTTTAGACATGACCCTCTTTAAAATTACTGCTCCCAAACCAGTGCAGAACATAAAACTTCACTCTTTGCAATGTATCAACTTACAGAGACATGTTCCTGAGCACCATGGATTGTCACCTTCTACGATGCAAAGTGCTGGAGCTTATTTTCCAACATAGCTGCTCTATACCAACCAAACAGCCTTTGTCTTTGACAAAAATATTGTATTTTCTGAACCACGTTTCCCTGCTGCTAACATATCAGGTAATTAATTCAGTGCTTGCTTCCTTCGTTTATATTAACAGAACTGAAACCTGGAACATTGCATGCATCCCTACAGTGTTTATGCATTGTTTTAATCTGTTGTTATTCAAAGTTCTTTAAAGTATAGTATTTCAAAGCCCTTTTAAAATATCAGTATGCATCATTTGTAAAATTCTGAATAAAAATCCTGTTCACAGGACAGTGAAAAATTGTGGCAGAGATGGGATGAGATGCTTCATCAACTGAATTTATTGTTGCTGAGTTACCGTACTATAGTTCTAGGTAAGCAGCTTGCTCATAAACTTCTCTGTATATCTTTCTGATTAGGAGTCAGTATTAGGACATCTTGCACGGGTTTGCAGGAATACTCAAAATACTCTAAGCTGAAATAGCTATTTCAGGTATTACAAGCTTGGAAGAAAACATGCCATACTCAAAATGTCGTCCCTAGTTTTGGATAAAACTAAAGTGTTTCATTTCAGGTAGCTTTGAGTTCCAATGTTTTGTAATTCACTTATTTCTGTTTGTTCATAATTTTTCCCAACCATGGAGTTTAGGAGTGGCATGAGCCAATAATGTCAGCACATTTTTTTTATCTGCTAGCATTGATTGGAGTTAATCTAATCTAATGTAAGCTAATCTATCGTATCCATCATCTATCTATCTGTATGTATGTATGTATGTATGTATGTATGTCTCTATCTACTTATCTACCTACAGTACCTACATACATGGTAGTCCATCTCAAACAAATGACCCCGGATAACGAATAATCATAAAATCATTTTAAACCAATTAAAAACACAATGCAAAAATAAATAGAAATCAAGAAAATTATAATACGCACATATAAAGATGAAACAGGCCCCTTCACACACTCAGGCCCCCAGGCCAGGGCACATAACCAGTTCTTCAAGGGCCAACAGAGTCAGGGCCACCCTAATGTATAAAGGGAGAGTGTTCCAGAGGGCAAGTGCTATGGCAGAAAAGTATACCTTGTAGGCCCCACCAGCAGACATTTCTTGACTGATGGGACTCGGAGCATGACCATCCGGACTGTATTGGACAGGTAGAAACACTGGAAGATGGTCCCTTGGGTAACCTGTGAACCATTGCAGTTCACAAAGTAGTGATCTTGCCTGTGTTGTTTTGTTGTTCAGTTGCCAAATCGTGTCAAGACTTTTGCGACTCCATGGACCTCAGCACACCACCTGCCCTCTACTGTCTCCCAGTGTCCACCAAACTCATATTCATTGCAGTGATGACACTATCTAACCATCTCATCCTCCACTGTCCCCTTCTCCTTTTGCTTTCAATCTTTCCTAACATCAGGGACTTATCCAATGTGTCAAATAGTTGATACCATTTACTACCTGTACAATTACATACTGCACCAGTTGAAGCTTCTGAAGGCTCTTCAAAGGCAAGCTTCATGTAGAGTGCATTGCAGTAATCTAGACGACAGATCACAAGGGCATGACAGTCAGCAGAACCCTCAGGTCCAGGAATGAGCAGCTAGTGCCTAAACCAAAGGTGTGCAAAGGCCCTCTTAGCCATGGCTGTCACTTTATCCACTGAAGATTTCTCACTATGACCTGAACAGGGTCACTGAATGACTATCTGTAGATGTAATAAGAGCAGAGAAATGATTACTTTTTGCCAACCTTAAAGCCACAAGATAGGTGCTCTAGTTCATGCTCAATCATCTCACTCTTCATCATTTGCAGCAGTACTCTAGGCATCTCTTTGCCCTCTTCACTTTTCTTAGTTCATCCATAAATCCATGGAGAATTCTGATATTCATAGGTGTAGAGCTGCCACTTGGGTGTAATCTAGTCCACAGCCACAGCCGTTCTCTCATTCCAGCAGCAAGCAAGGCTTCGGCTGGACCGTGTAGCAGATCTTCCAGAACCCCAAACTCCCTCTGGAACCCAATCAGGTCCATCAGTCATTTGGGGTGGGCCAGTCTAATAGGTGCAGCCTCCCTGCTGAGTGGAGTGGTGCCAGTCAACTGGACATTCATGAGGGAGTGATCTGACCATGATGGGAGAAATTAGGTCAAATGTAGGGTTAAATATATGTTGGAGATTAAAAACTATTCAGGACAAAAATGACTTGCTTGGTAGGTTTGTTTCAGTTTTAAAAGTATTTACTTTTGGGAAGTTCAAAGGTATCCATTTGTTCAGTATTTCTCTTTAAGGCAGCAAGCCAACTACAAAAGTAAACAATCCATTGCATACTTTTCTATGCAATTGAGCTGGAGTCTGCCAAAGACAAAAGCTGTTAAATCTTGCAGTAACTAAAGGATTGTGCATTATATACAAGCATGTATTTTTGGAAGAAGCCTCAGCCCAGTAATCCTTTCACAATTATGTTATTTTTACTAGATGAATTTACTGCTGGTGTTTGACTGCTGTTTAGGCAGACACTGACTGTAAAGAGCAACCGTTGCTTTTTATTATTGCAATTTTAAAACAATGTTTTAAAAAATTAAATTGTTCCACTGGCCAAGCAAGGAATAATTTTGAGTTGTCATTGCTTCTATGAATTCAGTGTTTCAAGTGGAGTTTTGGACCAAACTCAGTATAATACTACTTTTATGTGTGCAACCTTACATCACTTGTTAATACAAAAAAGGAACAGTTATGTAGGGGAAAATACCTTTGTTTAATTCACACAGTTACAGCTGGAAGCCTATCTCTGACGAGATGCAATTCTCAGAATTGCTGTATTTTAGCAATTTTTTGAACTTTTTTTTTTCACACATTAATTTCAGTTAACATGGGATAAAATGGAGATTTTCCTGTTATAGCTACAAGGCAATTACAGCCTAAAATATCAATCTGATGGTAAAACAAACTATAACAAACTTTCAACAATTGCTTCTACCCTTTTTTATAGAGCATTTAAGAAACTCAGTGTATGAACGTATTAATTTAATTATCAAAGCTGCTAAACCCAAACTACAGTCAAATGATTATATTGAAAGAAGTGATATAAAGCACAGCATTCACAGCATCCAGAAAAAGCTCCGCCAAATTCTGGGACAGCCAATTCCCTCCCCCATCCAAGAAAAGATTGAACTACTCAAGGTATTGCTTTTCACTGCTATGGATATCTAACTCGTGGAGGACTGTTGGATGCTGACAGATGGACCTCTTCCAAGTGTAAAGTGTTCTTTAAAAAAAAATTACAAACTAAGTCTTCTTTCTTTGATTGCAATAAATTGCACTGTATTCTCAGTCACTGGATAAGTCAAGAATTTGTCAAGTTTATTCTAAATTTCTGTTAATACCAGTTTGTCTAGTTTTGTTTTTATTTATGTTTTATACACCTTTTATAATAAATTTTACTAGCTGAAAAAGTGGAATGAGTTTGATCTTTTTTTCTTCTAAGATTACAGGTCATTGGAGATTAGATAGCTATACAAGGCTATGTTTGTACAGATGTCAATCCACTGAGAATGAGTCACGTTCCCAGATAAATCTTAGTAGTAGATAATACATGCAGGGCTGAGAGGTTTTACTATTACAGTTAATTCTACCAAGTTAATGATAGTACTTGGGACCAGAATTTCTGTCGCCAAGCTATGTGCTCATAAAGTGTGATGTCACATGACTGCATTGCTTAGCGACAGCAATCACAGAACTGCCCATTGCCGTCATTAAGCGAGGATCACGGGTCATTAAGCAAGTTCCAGGCAGTTGTAAGCAGGCCAGTAGGCAGATAAAGAGGCTGTTCCCAGGCAGGGGTGGGTGTGCAGGTGGCCTGTGAATGTTGCACAGCTAGGGATGGCTGCTCTGGATGGGAGAGGAAGGGAGTAGTAGTAGTAGTAATAATAATAATAATAATAATAATAATAATAATAATAATAATAATAATAATAATAATAATAATAATAATAATAATAATAATAAAGTTGGAAGGGACCTTGGAGGTCCTCTAGTCCAACCCCCTGCTCAGGCAGGAAACCCTATACCATTTCAGACAAATGGGTGTCCAGTCTCTTCTTAAAAACTCCCAGTGTTGGAGCATTCACCGCTTCTGGAGGCAGGTGACTTACTGGAACGACTTATGACCTTCCCTGTTGGCTTCCCCATTGACTTTTCTTGTGGAAGTGAATATTACTTGCCCAAATCACAAGACTTTGTGGATGCTAGGATGGCCAGAACCTTGAGGACCAGTCATAAGTATACTCAATTCAGTGCCATCACAACTTTGAACAATTACTAAAGTCATTAAACAAGGAGTATTTGTACACTATGCAATAACAGCCATACCTCCAAGATTAATTCGTGTTTGTTTATTTTGCAAAAGTATTAGGCATAGAGACATGAGCACAAAATACTACAAATAAATTAAACATTAACCAAGAAGCAAGATCACAGTCTCCCGGGTACAAATGATGAGCTGACACAGCACTATCAAAGCAATACAGGTCCAAGTTGCAGCTGTTGTGAAGAAAAATGGATTGTTAAGTCACTTAGATATAGCAGATATAGGAATTTGGATTTAATAAGATATAAGACCAATTTAGGACATAAGAAGGGTTCACGAAATTCACAAATCTGGTATTCAAGAAAAAAAGGTTTTATTGTAATGTAATGCTTGTAAGTTCCCATCCCCCTGCTGTAAAGTAATGCCATTTAGTTGACATTTAACATTAGATTAAAAAAACAGAAATAATATATGCTCATTTGCCTTAAAGCATATACTAAATATTTTTTATCTTTCAATGAATGATTCTAAAATATAAATCTGTAAAAATAGACATTTACTCAAACATTAATTGTAACATTTATAAACTGAACAGCTGAATTAAAAATCTTCTCATGTTCTATTAAGTAATTTTATTTTGGATTCCTTTGCCTCCCAAGGAAGCATGTACAGGAATGTCTGTTATAGTTTCAGTGATATTTTATTTCACATTCTTCTCATAGAAACTATGGCTACACTTTTCAAACTCCAAGGGATCTCAATTCTGGAATCCCTTTATTAAAAATAGAATCTGATTATTTTAGGAATGAAGGAATTTGCCTACGTTGCACTTCAGACTGAATCATTTGATTCCAACAACAACAAAATGCATCACAAACAATATTGTATTCCATGCCACAGGTCTAGAAGGGGAACTTAATTCTTAAATTTCCTTACACATGGAACTTTTATGTATGAAAACAGTGAGAGAGTCTGCATTTGAAGAATAATTCTTCCAGAATACCTTAGCAAAACATTTTTCCTTTTTTCCTAGATTCCCTTCAAGTTAAAAAAAACACATAGCTATTAAAAAATAATATATTGTCTATTGATAAGCTGACCTGAATAGCAGCACCAAATCTAGTAGCGGGAGCACAAATATTCTAAACAAGTTTAACTATTTTATAGCTTTCCTTTTTAAAATTTAGCTATGTAAAGCAGCACACAATTTGTTGTCTGAATTTCAGTGGTAGATCACTTTGATTTATAGTGTACCCAGAGAGCCATTTGAGAGGGAAAAGGCAATAAATTAAGAAAGCTGCCCAGAACTCATTTCATCCCATTTATAATTCTGAACTAGAAAGCACAGAGTCACTTTTTAATCAGGGATTTATGAGTAGAATAGAGTCTACTTAAAGATGAGATAAGATAGCAAGATGACAAGAACATACTTGCGCACTTAAGTAGAAATACTCCTAAAAGCCAGAGGGAGCAAGCACATTCAAGTCCCGGGGTTTAATATTGTGAGAATGTGAAGACCGCCTCTTTTCTTCAATAGTTGGAATATCCATCTTGGGAGGCTTGAAATTTGCAGAGTCATCTGACATCCTGGTGGACTGTGTACGCATCAGTTCCATTGGAGATGGCTTCTGAGCACTCTTATATGTCTGAATGGTAAAGCCCCCTAAGGAAATACACAATTATATGAAATAAATTACAATAAATGTTTCAATATATAACCGTTGTCATTACTAGAATTGCAGCAAATTTGGAGAGGAAAATAATGCTAACAATGTCTGATAACAGCCGTTCCAAAGTTACCAGGAATTTTCCAACTCTTTGAAGATAATTTGCCATAACACTATGGTATTTCCAGACAGACTCCATCCTTTTCACCCTGATCTCATACAATCTCAGCATCCACCAGGGCAACCAACCTGCATTTGGAGCCCTACTACTCTCTGCAACTATCCTCAAAAAGGGAAAGTTGGGGACTAAGAGAGAGTTGTCAGCCTGGCAAGATCCAGAATAGACTTCAGGAGAAAGCAACACCACTTCCTCAAGATAGAGGATACAACTGCTACCGTACCTCCAGGGGACATTAGCTATCTTCCGTATCTAGACTCTCACTTCCCCAAAATGCTCTCCAAAAGACCCAAGAAGGACATGGATCTAGCACACACATGGCACAGATAATCCTATCATTCGGAGTCCAATCACCTCCTCTGATTTAACTCATGCACAGTCCATGCCAGAGGTAATGATTTTATTAGCAAAATGTTTCTTCAAAATTTTAAAGTGATCCTCAGAAAATCTTCCTGAATCCCAAAGACACAGGGCACCTTAAACAGAACTGCAATCAAGAGTAGAGAAGTAAAAAATGAATGACTTTATCACATCATCATCCTTATTACCATGATTTAAGTTCATATACATAAGCTCTTATCCATTCAGTGAATGATAACTGCATTGAGTGCCCTCCATATTCACCTCCATATTCCAGAGATCAACCAAACATTCAAAACTATTGCCTATGAGATTGCTGAGAACATTCTGGGGTGCCTCTGGAATCTATCCAGATCATCAGACACCTGGAGCAGGTCATTTTAAGAGCACCCTTTCTGGGAGTTTCAGAAAAATGAGTAATCCCCAGAGTATGATCTGACCAGGCCCAAGACTAGCTCTCACATTCTCCAATTTGGGACCAGATGTCCATGCACAAAAAACAAGATCTCACATATGGCTACCTATGTGTCTCAGACCTGAGATTAGTTGGAACAAACACAAAATTGCAGTGTGATCACAAATTGCTAAACCCTCTCGTGAGCATAAAGATCCATAACACTAGGAGCTAAGGATACTCTATCGACCAGTCCGCTCCCACAGAGAGGGCCTCCTTAGAGTGCCGTCGGCCAGACAATGCCGGCTGGCGACCCCCAGGGGGAGAGCCTTCTCTGTGGCAGCTCCTGCCCTCTGGAATGACCTACCCCCCGACCTACGTACAGTTGCGGACCTGCGCCTTTTTCGCCGAGCCCTGAAGGCCCATCTATTCCGTGCGGCCGGC
>NW_015387538.1:150375-265329 GCF_001527695.2 Protobothrops mucrosquamatus | reverse complement strand
GATTGTGTTTCAGTGGGGGGTTTTGTATGGGTGTGTTTTTAGAACAGGCCTATTATTCAATTCGATTTTAAAACAGAAATTATTTATTTATTCGTGGTTTTTAGTATCGCCTATTCACCGCCCTGAGTCCCGCAAGGGAGATAGGGCGGTATATAAATTTAATAAATAATAATAATAATAATAATCCCCAGAACTATGATGCGCGCTAGAAAGGATCTTGCTGCTCAGCAAGGTGAGCAGTATGTAAGCAAGTTACCTTGTTCCTATAGCCCACAGCAATTTGGCATCTGCAGATAACCAGTTCTAACAGGGCCATGTATTCTATCCATCAGCACTACTCCACCGCCCCTTGGGATCCTGAAATGCAGCTCAGTAGATTTGGGAAATAGCAACATTGCTGCTCTCCCACAATCATATCTCGGTAATAAGCTCCTGGGATTTGTACATTCCTTTTCAATAATTGAGGATTCCAGTTCTATTCTCATCCATTTACAAAAGTTTGTCAAATTGTAATATAGAAAACATCATCATCAGCTACCGTAGATCCTTGAAAGTAGGGAAATGGAATTCAACATTCAAGACTTGATGCTACTCATTGTAAGTTTCATGAATGCAGCATCCAAGACCTGTGCTACCATTTGCAAAAAGCTGTATCCTTGTAACATGATAGAAGTTCTGCGATTCCAATTCAAAACTGCTTCGAACTGTATTTTATTTTTAAGGCTTCTAATAAACTTTCTTCTTTCTAGCCTTAATTTTTAATCTAAAGTTGGACTTCTGGTCTTAATTTATACTTTATTTACCTATTTCATTTAGAAATAGCCCATCTCCCTCCCTAAAAAGAGCCACTTTTTAAGTTGTGAACCTTTATAAAGTGTATTTAATTTGTTCTTTTTATATAAAAATAATGTTTTCTCAAAATAATACTATACCTGACTCAGTAGCAGATCTCTGAAGAGCTCTGGGTCCAAAAATGCTCCATTTTTCAGATAATACTTTATCGCTATCACCACTGTTGGAATCCATGGGGGCACGATCAGGACCAGTGACAGAAGCATAAGTTCCATGATTAAACCAGCTTCTTCAATGAAAAAGCAGAAATCAAAACAGGGGGACTAGATTTTGCGCATCAGATTTCCGCAAACATCTCTTCTTAACAGATACCCTCACTCCAAGTAAATTTAAAACAGAACATAAATCTAGAGGGACTTTATACAAAGTGTTTGATAAAATATTCAATTGTAAACACATCTGGAGAATCAGACAGATTCCTAGGTAATCAAGAGAGTCAGACAATTTGTGATTCTACTTTCCTTTTAAAAAATGTACCTGTATGAGCGCTTGGGAGAAGAATGAGGAGTGCTGCTTGGTGTGGACTGGGCAGAAGAGGCCTGCTTATCTTCTTTTACCATCTCTCCACTTTGCATCTTCAAATTCTGTTAGAAAAGCAACAAACATCTGGAAACTTTCTAAATTTAACCTAGATCCCACCAATAATACAAAATGATTCCACCTTTTTTGTCACTACAACTTTATGAAAGCTTTTGGTGGTATGTTTTAAAAAGCTTCATTCAAGATTATATAGGTTCTTATGGAAATCAGTAGACGTATTTCAGAGCATATTATTTTGAAGCCACATTTCTCTATTGCTATTTAACCCAACTGAAATGGGCAGCTAAGAAAAAAGACCAGTACAAGTAGTCAACTTACAACAGTTCATTTAGTGACCATTCAAAGTTACAACAGCACTAAAAAAACGATTTATGACTATTTTTCACAGACCATGACAGCATCCCCATGGTCACGTAATCAAAATTCGGATGCTTGGCAAGTGGTTCATACTTATAACGGTTGCAGTGTCCCGGAGTCATGTGATCACCTACTGCGTTACTAACTTAACAAATGCAATAAATCACTAAACAACTATGGCAGGAAAAGTCATAAAATGGGGCAATCTCATTTAACAAATGTTTCACTTAGCAACATAATTTTTGGGCTCGATTGTGGTCGTAAGCTGTGGACTACCTGTAATAGAAAGTTGAAATGCCCTTCTTCAGAGAGGCTAGATTGTGATACCATGGAAACAGGTTTATAGTGTTACTTTTACTGCCAATGCATTGATACTGAATCAAAAATTCATACTACTATTTTTACATTGAGGATGTACTAACTCATCGAGAACAGACCGTTTTGTTCCCACTCAGAACATTCCATTTCCCAACAGATCATGCAATTCTGGAGAAGTGGTTTCTAGAAGTAAATTAACTAGGCCAGAAATGTCTTGAGGTGCTCCATTATCATACACTAGCCACTTTTGGTTCAGAGGATTCATTTCTGGGTCCTGCCAAGCCACACCCCTACAGTAATCGTGCTGTCCAGGGGGGAAAAAAAAAGGAATGTTGCAGGGTTCAGAATTTTCCAGTTCTGGATTAACAAATTTGGCACATTCCCCATTTACACATACTTTAAACACACATCCAAAAAAGTACAATAACACAAAAAATAATGAATCGCAACGTATCAAAGACACACAGCAACAGATGTCTCTTCCCTCCATACTTGGTTCTGTGAAGTAATAACTAACCACCTCTACCAACGAGAGTAATAGGCTGGCTAAAGAACAGAAGGGCCCAAACACCTTACATGGAATGACTCAGCCACACGATGGTATTTTGTTTCTTCTGCAGTGAGGCCTTTGTGTGGAGTATAGCCGACATCTCTTAGCCCTGCCTGCTGTTCAAATCGCTGAATGCTCTCCTGGGTTTGTTCTAGAATGGACAACAACACACATTCACACATTTCTCAAAACTGTGCTGCCTACTACAGTTTTCTAAGAGTGATGTCATAAGCATCCACAATCACTAACTAGCAAAGCAGAGTGTGGCAATTCTTTAAACCACATATAACTAAGGTTCCAGAACATTCTGAACTTGGAAACTTTAGAAAATAGAATGAGGACGTGATGCAGATTGTAATGGCTTAGGATTCTTTCATACACGTGAAAATACACACTTTTCCTCTCCAATTAGTTCTATAATCAGATTGTTTAAACATTACTATAGGTGTTTCTAATATGTTCTAATAATTTATTTCATATAAGTTATATAAATATAAATAAAAATTGGCTAAGAAGGCGCTTACCAAGCAAAGAACAGTATTAAGTTCTAGGAATTCCAGAACTTAATAATGTTACCTCCTTCAGGTTTTTTTTTTTTCTATTTCTCAAAAAGACTCCTATTTCTTGTTGCGGTTTTTAGTGAAAGATGTCCCAGTGCCCATATTCTTAGATTATTAATCCTCTAACTCTATATCATTTAAGCTCATATCAGCTTCCAAGATTTTAGTCTTTAGCAGGAAACAACAGGATATGAATCTTGCTCCTTAGATAGTCAAGCAAACTATTTCACCACTAAGATACAGAGTTTAAAATATTAAAATACATTTTAATTTTTCTTAAATAAAGCGTTCTCTACGTTAAAGCAAACCTTACTAGACAATTTTAATTCAATAGGAAAGAAAAGAAAGCTTGGCTGAAAGAGATTTGCAGAACTCATTTTTTACATTGTTGGGCTTGCTAGACAAATAAGAGTTCTAGTCCTGCCTTAGGCAAGAAAACCATCTGAGTTACTCTGGGCCTATTATTTCCCTTTCAGCCAAGTCACCTCACAGCATTATTATTGTGGAGAAAATAGGAGCTAGAAGCATTATGTGCACTGCCTGGAGTTCCACAAAAATAAAGGCAATATACCACTTAATCACTCAAGCAATCAAATAAATAAAATTCAAGAACAGATGTTTCTAAAGCTAAGGCAGACCAAACACAGAAAGGGGTATAAAGCTTTAAATTAAACTGTATTATAGTCTTAATTCAAGCACTCAGTATGAACCAGCCTGTTTTCTAATTATCTGCCCATTAACAGAATGTATATTATTGCCAACCTTTGATTTTTCAACCTAATTCTCTATTCGTCAGTATGTTGTTTCCCACAAAGATGTAGCAGCTACTAGTACACAAGTGTCAAGAAGTTGCCTCTCACGGCCATTTGTTTGAAGACAATATTTGTTGGACAGATGAAATATGTTAGCCCAAACTAATGAATGGTCGATGGCAGCTGAGGATCAATCAAAAAATGTAATATAGTACTATAGCCCCAGTAAATATGTTTTTTAGTTTTTCACTGAAGCCTAACAGGTACCAGAATCAAAGTGGTTGTTATGACATTTTATTTATAATTTAACAATCTGTTACCTCCTAGTATGGCATGCCATTTTTTCCCTCTGTACAAATAGAACTATGTCATAGTTTTGACTTGGCTCAGTTGGGAGTGTTGCTATTGTACCAGCTTCCCTGCTGCATAGCAACCTCCCTGCCTGAGCTCCTGACTTTATTCCTGGTTGGCAGAGGATTTCCCCAGACTTATGTTCTCAGGGGGGGACTTCAATCTGCCTTCCCTGGAAACAAGGCCTAAGAAGGTTCAGGAGTTCATGGCTACCATGACAGCCATGGGCTTATCCAGGTCATTAAGTGCCTAATATTGTATAACAATGTACAATCCTCAATTGAGGGAGCTTTTGGGGTCCCCTTTTTCATAGTCAGATCATGCCTTGATTACCATGAGATTCTTTGGCATCAATATTCACTACAGGGAGGCTGGATCCATTACACTGATCCACCCCTGGTGACTGATAGACCCAGTGGGATTTCAGAGGGAGCTGGGTATTGTTCCTATTGGTCTCCTGCACAGTCCTTCCAAACCTTGTTTACCACTAGGAATAAAGGAGCAACTGAGGTTTTGGATATGCCACTTCTCCCCTCTCACAGAATTCATTACTCCCCATGGTTTACAAAGGAGCTGAGAGAGATGAAACGAGAGATGTCTAGAGTACCTGAAATGGAGATGAACTGAACAAGGGTTAGAGCCTCTATTAAGGCCTACTTTGTGACAGTAAGAGTAGTGAAACAGCAGTACTTCTCAGTCTGCAAACTGCCACCCTACAGCCCCATTTTGAGTCACACAAGTCCTCTGAGGTAAAGGAGGGCTGTTGAACCCTTTGCAGGGACATACAGAAGATCCAACAGAGATGGCATCTTATAACACCCATCTGCTAGGAAACCGTATTTGGCAGGCCCTAGAGCAGGGATAGGCAACCTTATTTATTTATTTATTTATTTATTTGATTTGTATCCCGCCCTTCTCCTCACCGGACTCCTCACCTTGGCCCTTTTATGACTCGTGGATTTTATGCTGGCTCAGGAATTCTGGGAGTTGAAGTCCACGAGTCATAGAAGAACCAACGTTGCCTACTCCTGCCCTAGAGAGTGGGCCTTTTCGGCTATGATGCCCACACTGTGGAATCTTCTCTACACAGAGAGAAGACTGGTCTCACCACTTCTGAGTCCCTTAACACTTGATTATGCCAGCGAGTCTGAGGATCCCAGGGCAAGTAAGATAGCCCCATCCCTTCATCTGCTATTTCCTTGTTTTGTTCTGTTTATTATAGTTTTTATTAATGTTTTGTTAATGTTTTATCATGAATGATAAGTGGCTTTATGTACTTATTCACTGTTTAGCTTTGTTGTATACCACCCAGTCACTTTTGGTGAGAGAGGCGGCTGTATGTATGTATGTATATGTATGTATGTGTATGTGTGTATATGTGTATATGTATATATGTGTGTGTGTGTGTGTGTGTGTGTGTGTGTGTGTGCAGGTCTTGGCGTATTCGGGTCTTTTCCCGTGTAAGATTGAGAGTATCTTGGTGACGTTTCAATAAGGTCCCACTCGTCATCTTCAGGCTGGGGTCTTCGGCTTCATTCCTGTGCGAGTAAAGTGTGATCGGAGCTGCCGTCTCTCTATAAATACTGGTGGGGGTGGGTGGAGTGCTGGCTTAATTGCTGTAGGTGGATTGTTTGGCTGTGTGGGAGCCATTGTTTGTGGATTGTTTGGCTGTTTCATAACACACGCCATGAACAGAGAGCTAGACCGCAAACTCGGAGCCAAACCAAAGCCTGGTATGCTACATCACAGCCTTCTGCTCTGGACATCACATCACAGAACTCAGGAGGTTACAACGCTAAAGCTCAGGATGTTACAACACAGCCAACCACCCAGGATGTTGCAACACAAAACTCAGGATATCACTACACTAGATCTCAGGATGTAATCACACAACCCATTACCCAGGTCGTTATAACACAAAAGACTAATGGTCACACAGCCAGCACCTCAACTACTCAGGATGTTATGAAACAGCCAAACAATCCACAAACAATGGCTCCCACACAGCCAACCAATCCACCTACAGCAACTAAGCCAGCACTCCACCCACCCCCACCAGTATTTATAGAGAGATGGCAGCTCCGATCACACTTTGCTCGCACAGGCACGAAGCCGAAGACCCCAGCCTGAAAATGACGAGTGGGACCTCATCGAAATGTCGCCAAGATACTCTCAATCTTACATGGGAAAAGACCCGAATACGCCAAGACCTGCATACCCATACCCGTGAAAATCTACGAAAACATATATATGTAAAATAAATTCAGAACATCATAAATAAATGAGACACAAGTTCCATTGCAAAATTCTCTGGAGAAATTAACCTGCCTACCAAAGAAATGCAAGAGCTCTTACTTGCAATAAGAGAATTCATGATGATGTGGGTGGCTTTGGCTTTCACTACTGGTGTCTTGTTCACCTCAGAAGAAGACGGGGGAACTTTGGCAGAGAGATGCATGCTAGTCTCCCCTTCCTCATCCTATACAGAGGAAGGCAGATGCAATTTTGGAAAAAGAAACAAAATTAGGAGAATTTCAAATAAAACTCCTGATCTCACGGGCAAAAGTTTTGGAACTTGTATGGAACAATAATCTTGAGCTGACATATTTCCACTCTCTTGCCTACAATGTGAAACACTATGCAACATTTCGAAACCACCATTCTTGTAGCCATTTGAAAACAAGAATTCACCAAAAAAAGCTTTTTTTTAATAAAGTTGGAAGGGACCTTGAAGGTCATCTAGTCCAACCCCCTGCTCAGGCAGGAAACCCTATACCATTTCGGACAAATGGCTGTCCAGTCTCTTTTTAAAAACTTCCAGAGTTGGAACATTCACCGCTTCTGGAGGCAGGTTGTTATTTTTCACTAGAAAAAATCTAGCTACAGAAATAAGTAAAAAGGCTCTTTCTGCAATAATTCTCTTTCTCATTAATTTTCCTGCTTAAAGAGACAAGCACAATTTTCAAACTATTCACTATTTCTAAAAAGTAGACCATATATCAGAATGACAATCACAACTGCTTCCTTCCCTTATTAAAAAAACTCCTAGTTTATAAAAGATAAAGTTAAAATTGAGTAACATAATTAAAGTTATTTAATTATTTAAGCCTAGTATAGCTCATTTATAAATTTCCTATCTTCATATAGCTCATACCTGTATTATAAGTATCAATTCCTTTTATATTAAAACAGTAATAAAGGCTTTACAGAATGAGTAAACTGGGCTTGCAGATTTTATCTCATTTCCTTCAACTTAACCTAAAATTTGCAAAAGATTCAGTTTATACTCAATGTAAAAGACATATAGTCCTCAACTTACATCTATTCATTTAGTGACCCTTTGAAGTTATGACAATGCTTAAAAAAATCACTTACAACCAGTCTTCACATTTACAACTATTACAGTGTCCCCACAGTCATGTGATCGCGACTCAGGCCCTTGGCAACCAGCATATATTTATAATGGTTGCAGCATCCTGGGGTTATTGTGGTCACCATTTGTGACCTTCCCAACTAACTTCCAACAAGTGAAGTCAGTGAGGGAAAATACTGTAAATTTGCTTAACAACCTCAACAAAAAGAGGTCATACAAATGGTCATGTGATGACTCACTTCAAGACTGCATTGCTTAGCGACAGAAGTTCCCATCCCAATTGTGGCTGAAAGTCAAGGGACTACCTGTATACTTTTTTTTCACAGAAAAAGTTTTAATTGAAATACATGCCTTTGTTCAAATTACTCTGAGAATTATACTTGCTCTCCATTGTTGCCTCTTTCATTTTATAAGAAACATTTTAGCAAGTCTTATCAGTGCAGAACTGTATCATTTTTAAAAGTTGCTTAGCTCTGTGGATTTATGGCTTTAAAAAATGTATCACCTCTTTGATATGTTTAATTTTGGTTGTTGGTTAGGAGATCTCTTTATTGTCTCTTTATTAGCTCAACAGACTGCATACCTGGGAAATCTTTTCATATTTGTGATCTGGAATGACTGGTTCTTTCCATAAGATACTGGTGGTCATATTTGAAGGAGGAGGAGTCATTGGTGCTGTATCCTCCAGGGCATCATCATAATTGAATGCCCGACGGTTCATTCCGATTGGCTGGGATATCTTCCCTAGAAGGCTTCCAGAGCCATGTTCTATAGCTAAGGACAGAAATTAAGATTTCACACAATGAAACTTTTAGTGTTTCACCTTTTCAAAAGCAGAATAGATAACATTAACCCTTCTTTCATCAAAGGCCTTCTAGGATCAGTACCGTAATTTTGAAACACGTTTGATGCAACTAACACAGCATTTATACCCAAATAAAGTATAACACATTACATCATGACCTTATACAAGATGGCAATCTTTTTCATTGAGGTCCACACTGCTTAGAAAAGATGAACAAGGCTGAAGCAAGAGGTGAATAAGGACACTAATTCTCACTGAATTTCTTATTGGTATAGTTTTCTACCAATATTCCCTCTCATAGCAGTTACTGTTAGAGAAAAAGCAGATTTTCCCCAACAATCTCACCTGATCCCTTGCATAATATCTTCTGATATTTCTGATATCTTTAGTCTAAAGATTCCATGTTGCCCTAGGATCACAGTTGCCCATCCTTGATTTAAACATCTTCTGTTTCATAGGTTATTTCAAATGTGACATGTAAAAATTTTAGGGCTACAAAAATCCTGATCTGAGATTCTTATTTTTCTAAGCACATTCTATAGCTCAGTGATGGCAAACCTTTTAGAGACCAAGTGCCCAAACTGCAACCCAAAACCCACTTGCTTATTGCCGGGTGCCAGGTGGGCGTGGTCCACTGGGTGGGCGTGGCTGTGGTGGTCATGGCAGATTGGGTGGGTGTGGCCAAGGTGGGCATGATCACCTCGATGTTACTCGTGGGGAGGGACACCTGTGGGGGCCGGGCAGGGTTGAGGGAGATCCAGGGGGTCTCTGGCACGTGGGGCGGTGGGCAGGAGGCTCGTCCTGCGGGGTGAGGCGAGGCAAGGCAAGGCAGGGTAGGAGTGCCATTGTCACAGGGCAAGGTGAGGCAGGGGCCGGGGCAGCTGCTGCCTGACACCATCGGCCCCTGCACACAGAGGCCAGCGAGCGCATGGGTGCTGGGATGCATCCAGCCATGTGGGACCTCGGGGAGTTAGCGGGCGGCTGGTTGAAGAGGGACAGTTGCCATCTCCGGGGTATGGCGCTCATGCCCACAGAGAGGGCTCTGAGTGCCGCCTCTGGCACGCGTGCCATAGGTTCACCACCACTGCTATAGCTTAATATGATCGAAACAATTGATCTTTCTGTAATCAAGGAAGCACAGGGCGACTTCTTGATATTCTTTGGCTTTCTCAATTATACCTCAGCAATAGAATTTACTAAAGCCAGTCTGAATGTGTATCATTTTGTTTTGGAGGAATCTAATTTGCATTGGATGATTCTAAGCATTTTTTAGCATGTGAAATTATGGATATTATACGATAGTTTGTATACTCATTTTTGTCATTTTTCTGGCATTAGAATATAGATCAGGGTTCCACAAAATGGCCAATATAATCCCCAAGGCTTGATGACATTGTTGTTGTGATTATTTAAAGTAATATTTATTAAATCATTTTCATATAAGGTTTGGGGTCAATGAACAATATGAAACTTCATGAGTGGATTAATGAGCTGAAGAGCTTGGGGACCCCTGATAGAGATAGATCTTTAGTCCCCAGACAAGAACACCGTGTCATTCTCCAGATTTGCTGAGAGAGTTTGGATATTTAAGTCTTCTTCTGTGATTTGATATATTTCTAGTACTTGTGGTTCCTTTAGATAGAGAATATTTTTAAGGTATCTTGGATGTTGACATTTCTGTACATTTGTACTGTGTTTTAGTATACACCTATCTTTGTTTGATCTTTGAATCAATTACTATCTGTCCATTAATGTCCATTAGCACACCAATTTGAGGTTGGTATCTTTTTCCGAATTCCAAAATCTTTTGCAAGACTTTGTTTTTCCATGTCTATTTCAATCTTCAATTTCTTTAAACATGCTATTGTAATACTGCTCTTGTCTCTTTTAATAGTTCTCTGAAACTCTTTACTAAATTTGTTCCTGAGATTTTTGTCTTCTGTTCATAGCAATTTCCACAATTAGTTCTGACATTGTTTGCTTTCTTCCAAATACAGGGAGGAGAGGCAATATGAAAAGGATGAAAATTTTACTTATAAATGCATGAGGATTTTGAAATATTTCCTATTAAATATTATGATTAAAGAGGTATAATAGCCTAATGTACTACCCCCAAATCGCTAACTTTTTTCCACATGTACATGGAACAGAGGCACACTAGCTCTCCAATCAAAACAAACATGCTCAATAGCAATTTAATCAGGATTCAAAAGAACACAAATTAACATCAGAACAACTAACCACATAAACCTATAGATAGCAAATAAAACCTCTTTTTAGAAAGAGAATATAAGAATACAGTATTTTTCTAATAACAGAACTACTAATTTTGCATTCTTGCTAATTAATATCTCTACTTAAAAAAGAAAGCTAACAGGCATAACATTTTAGTTCAAAACTGAGGTAAAATATAATTTCTTAAGAGCAGAGCCAGAATTTCAGAGTATTAGAATCATAGAGCTTAAAAAAAAACTTAGACCAATCAAGTCCAATCTCCTATCCAAAGAGGAATCCAAATTAAAAAATGAGCCAGAAGGCTGCTTAGTTTGCTTATTTCTTTTTTAAAATTATATGGCTGCCCATCCTAAGCAATTCTGAGCAACTCACAAAGTATTCAATTATTCTTGAATAAATTCAGGACAAGGGTTTAATCATCCATTTCGTTAGCCTTTGGTTCTGTTATACAGACTCCTAGATGTAAGGAAGCCCTCCTTAAAACAGTGTTATAAAACCCCTTGGAAACTTGAATTGGAAATTAAGTATTTGTTACAATCACTACTGCGTCCTATTTAAATATATATGAATTCTCTATCAATTAGTTTTACCAGGAACATCTGTTCGTCTCGAAGTCATGACTGTAACTCCAGATGCTTCACTATTTAGAAATCCAGGACAGGACTGCTGTTACCTAATAAAAATATAAGGTATTTTGGTCTGTTAACAATTAGATTAGAATAAAATATCTTGGCTTATCATAAAACCAAGAATATCACAAGAAAGTTCTAATCTTTTTTTAAGAATGAAAGCTGCCTAATATTTAATTTGAAGGCAACAATATGAAACAACTTGAGGAATTAATTTATCCAGATATTATCCTAATAAAGTTGTTAGGATAAAAAAAATAAAGGCCAAAATATCTTACCACAAGTTATGATGACAGAATGATGTCAAAATTGGGCATTCTCTTGCTGAAGCTGAAACTATCAAATCATCCCCAGGAGCTTCCATGCAGAAAGACTAACAAAAATTAAGAAGCAAGAATTTTTTTTAAAGTTAAAGCAGTAAGAAAAATTGCAACAGATGTTTATGTTTCCTAGTTATAGGTATGCTTAGAATTGCTTTAACTACTTTAAAGAAATCTAACTGGGTAATTCTCCAATCATGAAATGTCTTCCATCTGGAGATCCTGCAACTTTTGATATGATGCAACTAAAATATCTAGCTAGTTATATCAAAGAAACCTCAACTCGGTTGGGGAGGGGAAAAAAGAACAGTTGAAAAAACACAAATCCCATAGGATAAAAGTATATTAGTAATGGAAAAATAACATAGCATTATAGCACTCAGCACATTCTAGCATAATCAGAATCTAGCATACTATATGTAAGACCTGTATCTCTTCCTAGGTTCTACCTAAATTTTCGCATTATAGTTTTCACTCAGCCATACCATTAATATTCAGATTTGAAATACATATAAGATTTTAGTAATGTTTGTGTTAGTCATTTTGGTTTAATAAGTAGTTTTATAATAGTACTATACATAAATCACATAGATTTATATAACTTTATTCATAGTTGACTTCATAATCCTATTCCTATGTGCAATCATGATACATTGTTTTTATATTTGCCCTAGCACCTTCAATTTTAGTTAACATTGTAAGCTAAAGACTAGCACAACAGAATGGCATTCTGTTGATCAATCATTAAAAGAAAGATTATCAGATACATGAAGCAGCTTTTATGCTTATTTTAAAAGTAAAAGATCTCTAACTACAAGTAAGGATATTAAAGTAGAAATCTACTTATTGAATTAATTAATTAAAACCTAACACAATATTTACCTCACAAACGAACATAAGCACATAATTCAATGCACAGATTGCTATTTTAAGAGAGATTTACTAAGAGGGAAACCCAAGACTTAACAGAGACACATTCCCACAAGGACTGTTCTAAGCTGGTGTGGATACACAGAATAGAATAAAAGTAGTAATATCTGGATATGTAATAATAACCACAATCAGTCATCTATTATTCTACCATCATCACTGTTGATCGAAGTTACAGATTTTACTTTGTGACATGCAAAGGAATTTAATTTGATTGTTAAGGTCACCCACTCATCACCTAAATTTCTGGATTATATACAAAACATATCCAAACAATAGTCATTTACGGTCGCATTAACAATTTGTCTGTCTTACATTCAATTTAAAAAAAAACTGCACAACCACAGGAAAGCCCATTATGAATTAACAAATGCAACTAATAAGAGGAATATAAACAAAATGACCAATAGAAGTTATGCCCAAGCTTCTCTAAAAGACAAGGGCAGTTAACCTGTGAGCCCGAGAGCATAAAGCATGTCTATATTCTAATAATTCAACCCTCCATCTAATGTAAAACAACTTTAAGTACTGTAGTAACTGGAAAGCTTTACCATTGCAATCTGTTTATCATGGAGAGGTAAATGAAGACAGAAAGGATGCTGAGCTAGTAACTAACTAGTAGGAGTCTAAAACGACCTGAGGGCACATAAGCAATCAACCGGTCACCACTATATCCATATGTAACATGCTGCATTATTAAACTGGAGAATTCACTTCTGTTATTACAATAGCAGCCAAGTTAGATCATTTTAAAAGGGGATTAGCTCGGCAGGTTCACAAGAGGACCCAAGCATACCAAAAGTTGCTACAATCCGTGCCTGTTTATTATCCCTTGAACCAAGGAAGCAGGTCTTAAATGCTGGCTCCTGGAAAGCAGCCCTGGAAAGGAGCCACAGCTACCCAGGGTCGTGAGCTTCCGAAGGGCATCCCCTGGACTACTGGGCTGAAGTCCATCAATTTACACTACTACTATTGCCTAATCCGTTTTTGCATCCGGCTCCGGCTCGCCAACTTCTGGATGCATTTGGAACAGGGAAGCAAACAACGGCGTTTTAACATTACCGTGCAATTTCTCTTAAAAAAAAAACCCATCTCAGCTTTGTTTAGGTTATTAACCATTCCTTAGCAGCTGCTAGAAAAAGGGATAAAGTATTTTCCCGGCTGGGCAGAGGAGCCGAAGGAAAACGCACACAGGGCTCAGCGTGTTTGCCTCCAGCCCTAAAACGTTCAGCAGCAGCAGCAGCAGCGAGAAAAGGAGCCCTGAGCCGAAGGGCTCCAACGGGAAGCGTGTTTACACAGCAGCCACGGCACCTCCTTTCCGTAAATGGCAGGAGGAGCCGGCTAAGTTCGCCGTTTCAAGGTTTCATCATCTATGGCAGTGTTTCTCAAGCTTGACAATTTTAAGGCATGTGGACTTCAACTCCCAGAATTCCACAGCCAGCATTGCTGGCTGTGGAATTCTGGGAGTTGAAGTCCACATGCCTTAAAATTGTCAAGCTTGAGAAACACCGATCTATGGTATCTTCTGCCTCTCCTCCACGCTTCGTTTCCCGGCAGGGAGCTTCCAGGGTCACGCAAAGCCTCGGTTCTCCCCCCCCAACCCGCTTTCCACGCCTTAGCCCCACGCCGCGGGCCCCCACCAGCAAGCTCTCGCCCTTCGCTGGCCGCCGACGGGGCCCAGGCGCAGGCACCCTCGCTCGCCTCCGCCTTTCGAGGACGTACCTGCCTTGGGCTGCCTGCAGCCCCCGCACTGGTTTCTCCCAGTACTAACAGGCCCGCCGGGCCCGCACGTCGCTTGAAAGAAGAAGACGCAACAGGCTCCGCGCAAGCAGGAGGCCTGAGCCGCCGAGGCCCGGAGCCGCCATGGCGCAAATGAAACTAGGAAGAAGGGCGAGCTGACACATCCAGCCCGCCCACCGCGAATGCGTGGGCTTAGAGTCGCCAGCAGGGGGCGCCGCAGCGTCTAAGCCAGGGGTAGGCAACCTTGGCTCTTTTATGACTCGTGGACTTCAACTCCCAGAATTCCTGAGCCAGCTTGGCTGGCTCAGGAATTCTGGGAGTAGAAGTCCACGAGTCATAAAAGAGCCAAGGTTGACTACCCCTGGTTCTAAGCCGAGAGTCTTGCGAGAACTCTGCTGGTCGCGTTTCTAGAGCTGGGGGGGGGGGGGGGGTGCGGCGTGGCGGGGTTGGTGAAGCTTCATCGAGTTGAATGGGACTAGCGGGAAATCTGAGCCACTGGGGTGGAGATTAAGCATCGGGCCAGAAACCAGGAAATAAGGAGTGCTAGTCCTGCCTGAGGCACAAAGCCAACGGGGTGATCTTGGGTCATTCATTTCTTCTCAGTCCTAGGAAGGATACAATGACAAATCAGTTTTGAAAATTTTGCCAAGAAAAATGCAGGGATTGAGTCGCCGGGAGAGTCATGCTGACTCGAAGACCATAGAATAAAAAGGGAGAGGGAACTAATAATAAAACGTGCTTGCTATAAAATAAGGGGTAGTGTAACTAGTTTTTCTTTATAGTTTCCTTTCCTGCCTTTCCTTCTGGAGCTCAAGCTCCTCCCCCCCCCCCCCCACGCATGTAATACCCCTTTGTTCTTGGTTTTGTGTAATTGCAGGGAATTTCATACCTTTATACAGCATATGTAGGGCATGTAATTACTCAGCCGAGATAACAAAAGTGCATAGTGTCACTGAACGTTGAAAGCAGATGAGAAGAGATGGTACGTTTGCAAAATATCAAGAGTTTAATGTGGCCATTTTACTGCAGTCCTTTTTACTGCATTTTACTGAATTCCTTCCAATTCAGCAGATTGGAAGAATATGATGACTGTCAAGCAGGAGAACTCTCCAATGAGACTAAATTCGTTGTGGCAGGAAGAGAGTGGCCAAAGAAAAGGATGAAGTTTAAAAATGGGCTGGTTTTGGCTGAGAAGGTTTCAGAGAGAAAAAAAAATAGACAAAATCCCCCCAGTATATCTGTATGTGGAAAAGGCAGGTAGGCAGCAGCTCTTTTCTAAGTCCTTGTGGTCATATGACCCAGAGCAGAGCATCTACTATCCAGATTTCCAGGGACACATTAAGGCACACTGATCTTAGTACAGTTCAGTTCTCAGTAAATGGAGACAACTATTTTTAAAGTTTCAGCATTTCCTCTAAGTCTATATTATTCTCAAACTCAAAGCATTTCCCTTTTGGAAAACAATAAATCTAGATATATCTAAAGCATATAAAACAAGGTAGAAATAATAATATAGAGCATGGTTTCTGGAATTCTTTCCAAATTATTTTACCCATCATGAATATAAGAAGAATGTATGTATTCTCTCTTGTGAAGTAATTTGTTGAATCTGCATATGTGTATGTGCTTCTGCTTAACCTTTGTATTGTGTCTGTGGCAACATGATTGGAACCCATCAGAATAAATATATTAGCTAAGGCACATTTTTAAATCATTTAAATGCAATTGTTGAAAATTAACACTGAATGCTAGTGCTGTACTGGGGTTAGGGTGAAGTGCGTATAGTCAAGGCCATGGTTTTCCCAGTTGCAATGTATGGCTGTGAAAGTTGGACCATAAGAAAGGCTGAGCGACAAAGAATTGAGGCTTTGAACTATGGTGCTGGAGAAGACTCCTGCGAGTCCCTTGGACTGCAAGGCGTTCAAACCGGTCAGTCCTAGAAGAGATCAAGGCCAGATCCTGAAGTTGAAACTCAAATACTTTGGCCACCTAATGAGAAGGAAGGACTCACTGGAGAAGGGCCTAATGCTGGGAAATATTGAGAGCAATAGAAGAAGGGGACGACAGAGAATGAGGTGGCTGGATGGAGTCACTGAAGCAGTAGGTGTGAGCTTAAATGGACTCCAGAAGGTGATAGAGGACAGGAAGGCCTGGAGGAACGTTGTCCATGGGGTCGTGATGGGTCAGACACGACTTTGCAACTAACAACAAAAGTGTGTTCAAAACTGCAATCCTGAATCCAAATGTCCAATAGACTTAAAGCACACCTGACATGTAGAATTAGGAGGCAGGGGAAGCAATAAAGTTTGCTACCAAGGCTGAGATTGAATCAAGTAGATAAGGTATTAGATCAGGGGGGAATGCACACTCTTACATGCAAATGCCCCTCCCCAGTGGCATTTCTAAGCAGGGTGGAGAAACATTCCTCCCTGCAATCTTTTGGAATCCCAGCCGTAAAGAAAAATGATCCAGTATTTAACTAGGGATAAAGCAGAAAACAGAAAGCGTATACACACCGACAGTGGGAAAAACATAGTTCCTGATTGTAATATCGAAATACGTAGATGCAGGACAGTTTTTGCTTCGATCTAGTGTCCTTCCCCAGGGTTGTTGCCGTCGTTTAAATGAGCACGGGCAGGTTGCTTTGAAGTTATCATCCAACAGGTGAAGCGCGTCACCTTGAAGGCAGCTCCTACGAACTGTGAAGCTCTGGGCGGCAATTGCGCAGAGGGAGCCCGCCCCCTTTAACTTGAAGAGTGACGTCACGATACTCAGCCCACAGCTTGCTGCTGCTGTTGCTATTGCCGTTGCCACCGGCCGGGAAATTCTCCCGCTGCTGCTTACGTTAAGCGAGAGCGGTCGGTTACCCGGATCTCCTGTCGGAGACGAGCCGCTGAGCTCAGTTGCGCCGGAGGACGCGTGGCCGAATAAAGAAGAGGACCGGCTAAACCGAGCAGTTGAGGCGGAGGAGCTTCTGGCCGAGCGGAGATCGCTGGGAGGCCGGTTCCCTGGCCCGCCCATGGCGGCTGCTGCTGCCGCTTTCCGACACCTGAGCCTGGCGCTGGGCGCAGCGGTAGCAGCCCTCGGGTCTCTCCTTTTCATTGCATGGAAAGTCTACTTCCGAGACGCTGATGACAGCTGCGTCGGCTGGAGAAGCCGCTGGGAGCGGCAACTGGAAGCGGAGCTACGAGCCTGCAACGCACGAAAGGAAGCGGAGGTAAGGGAGCCTGGCTCTTCCGCAGCCCTGGAGCAAATGTCTCTCTTCAGAGAAGAACTCCTAGCTGCATCCGTCTCTGACCTGGAGATGGGGCTGCGATTTGGGAAAAGCATTTAGCCGGTTTTCAGGAAACGAAATTGCTGCTATTATGTTCACCCATGACAAGCATAGAACTTGGTGGTTTGGGCGTACAGTTCAATACCTTTTTATGGGGCCAAAGGAAGACCTTGAGAGGCAGTGTGCCCTAGTGCAGTGGTTCTCAACCTTTTTAATGCCACGACCCCAACCGGTCGTAAGTCGAGGACTAAACCGGTCGTAAGTCGAGGACTGAACCGGTCATAAGTCGAGGACTACCCAACCGGTCGTAAGTCGAGGACTTTCCCTAGCCGGGAGCGCCTCGCATGCGTGGTTCCGCCCCCTGTGCCAGCCGAGGCGTAGCTGGCAAGCGGCAGAGACGGAGCAGGCCAACCACCAGCTGGCCCAGCCCAAGGGAGGTAAGGCACCCGCCGGAAAAGGGGAAAAAAATGGCGGACAAAAAAAATGGCGGACAGCCTTGCTTGGCGACCCCTGTGAAATGGTCGATTGACCCCAAATGGGGTCCCAACCCACAGGTTGAGAACCACTGCTCTAGTGGTTAAAGGCAGCATGCTAAAAACTGGGAAACCATGTCTTCTGCTCCTGCTTTACACACAAGACCAGCGGGTGTCTTTGAGTTTCTTAACATTCCCTCTCAGACACAGGAAGAAGTCATTGACATGTTTCTGAGAAAACTGTAGGGACTTCTCCAGGTATTTTTGAAAAAAGTCACCAAATCGGAGTGAGGGAGTGGACTGGGGCTTATCAATTCATCCCCATAAGGATGAAATTATAGACGTAATGGACAAATTAATCGTTCACTAATGAGAGCCTAGAAATTCAACTGCTAATCTGATCAAATTGCATAATTTGTTCTTAAGATATCTTATCAGGCTGGAATGCTGTCAGTACAATATTTATTGAAAGGCTAATAACAAGGATCAGGAAATAACAGATAAGTTGTCCCTGTTTAAGAAGAGCAAAACATCATAAAAGGTAGTAGAATTATACACACCAGAAGAAATAAACATGCTGTGAGGAATTAAAGTGACTTCTATAAAAGAAAGTCCTGCATCACTTTTTGGGAAACTTGTAAAATAATAAGTAGAGAATATTTTTGGATCCAACCTTTCCTATCTACAGTAGTTTCTTTAGAAAAACTTCACTAAGTTTCTGAGAAGACTTATGGTAGAATTACAGGGACATGCATAGAGAAAGAGAAACAAAAATTCAAACAGGTTACTTTAAGCCCAATAATTGTGTGTAGGATTGCAAGCTTTTAGTCTTAATTTCCATGGTGGCACCATAGAAATATATGGAAGGAAAGGCAAAACAATTGTGATTAATTGCTTGGATGTTAAGCTGTTGAGGACTAACCTCCCCTTTGCTGATTTTGCCCTTCTAATGCTGCATTCCAGGATCACCCTTAAATGCTGAGTGTCAGGAAAGTTAGACAAAGGAAGCCATACACACAATTCATTATGCTACCAGAAAAATGTAAGAATTGCCACTGGGTTGGAGAGGTTTAAAAAGAGGATTAGATTGAAATAAATGAAGGCTAAACTTCAATTACCTCATATAACCACTTTCAATATTGTTTCCTAGTGAAGATGAACAGGAGGGTGGTACTACTCCACACTGTCCTCTTTTGTGGGTTTCTTACACTTGCTAAGCCTCTAGATGATTTGTCCAACTCCTGGACAAAATAAGCTTTTGATCTATTCCATTGGGGCTCTGCTTACATTTGATTTATTCAGTTTGTGTAGCCACCCACTTCAAACCATTTTGGTAGTACAAGAAGAAAAAGAACTTTTTGTACAAAGGATTTTGCAAAGTGAGCAGATTTACAGAGTTGAAAACAAGGGCCTAAAATTGGGTAAAGATGAAAAGAGGCAGACTTCCTCAGTTGACTTCTTCATTCTGTTCATGTGTAGATAATCAAAATCCTCATAATGCCACCGTTTCTCTAATTGTTATAAAACATTCCTTAGGATGCAGTGCTAATGAAAGTATGCCTCTTCCCTTAAGTTCCTGAGCTTTTATCCACATGGCATGTTGATACAAACTATTTCCTGAATAAATGTCCAATTGATTCTAATGGCTATTGCTGACTACAGTGATCTATGTCTCAATCGTTTGTAGTTTGGTATACATAGAACTTTGGTTTTGTTTTACTTTACTCATGTTTTACTTTACAGTTGATTTTGTTTTGGTTTTACTCATACTACGCCAGTCCCTTTGTTTTCACTGGCATAATTCAAGGCGTTAGTACTTATCCTTACAGGGTTAGAAAAAGAATCTGAAGGACTGCTATCCTCTGTGTATGAGTTTACCCATAATTTGTAATAATTTAGGAAACTTTTAATGAATTCTTCCACCAAGAAAAGCAATACTGAATGGAATGTCTATGTAGGAAAGTTGTGTTGGATGCTTCCTTGTTATGTTTGACAAAGGTTATCCCTTTATTATCTATACGATTTATAAATTGCTTTATTCCATTGAGTTTTAATTAGAGTACAGAAAATGCAGTTAATAAAACGCTCTTCCATCTCACATTTTCACTTTCATCTTTTATGCTAACTCCATTTGATTAAGTTACCAAAGGCCTTTAATCTCCAGTCTTGTATGAAACAAAACAATTTCCTACACTTCTGGTGAAGGAGACATATTCCAGAAGATAGATATGACTGAGAATGCCTCTCTAGGTTCTCTGCTATCCTAATTTTTCATGGAAGGGGACAAAATGAATGGAGAGATGCAGTCTCAGTTTCCAGGCTCTGAGCCCTTTAGGGCTTTATGGTTGATAACCAATCCTTGAATTGCACTTGGGGAGAAACCAATAGCCAGCACATCTCCTGTATGAGTGGTTTAATTCAATTATTTTTTTATAACAACCCACTCAGATTCTGGGCAGCTTACAAAATCCAGAAAATAATAAAACCAATTAAACACACATACCCAAGCAACCTAGATGAAAACAATCAGAATGATAACCTGTACAAGGCCCCCACAAATACATTAATAAACATATTAACCCCAGGCTTGGGAACAGAACCAGATTTTAAGAGCTTTCCAGAAGGCCAGAAAAGTGAGCATCCTTCATGTCTGGGTGGGGTATTCTAAAAGGAAGCAGCAACAGAGAAGATGCACTTCCTCAGTTCTATAAGCCGGCAACATTTAATAGTGACAAAGATAATTGAGGTGACAGGTAGTCCTCAATTTAAAATCATTTGTTTAATGACCATTCGAAGTTACAACAGCACTGAAAAAAGTGCTTTATGACCGTTTTTCACACTTAGGACCGTTGCAGCATCCCCATGGTAACATGATCAAAATTCAGATACTGGGCAACTGACACGTATTTATGATGGTTGCAGTATTCCTGGGTTATGCAATCACCTTTCACGACCTTCTGACAAGCAAAGTCAATGAAGAAATCAAATTCACTTAACAGCCATGTTACTAACTTAACAACTGCAGCGATTCACTTAAAAACCGCAATAAGAAAGATGGTAAAATGGGGCAAAATTCTCTTAACAACTGTTTTGCTTAGCAATAGAAATTTTGGGCTCAATCATGGTCGTGAATCTAGGATTATCTGTATTTAATCCACTCATGCATAACTTTTGAAGACCTATGGCCCATTTTTCCACATAAAGTCACTGATTCTTTATTGGCATCAGTTATTTAATTCCATCGCCACCTCCAAATCTTTCATAATCACATGAGGTACCAGTCCAAGAAACTAGTAATAAGAGCTTTGGAGCAATTACTTTCATGTATTACTCATAGGTGTGATTTATGATCCTTTCTTTCAGGATTGGTCTCCTAAATTAATCCACCCTCAGCCTCCAAAATTGGACAAGGCTGTCATTATTTTTCCCTAAAGCTGTCAAGAATGAGTGACCAATTTGGTAAATTTATAGATCAGCTATGCTCTTGGCAAGCAGGACTATTCTAAATACTACCCACAACTTAATTGTTTCCTTCTTGTTTTACTTATTGTCTCATTTGAATATTTGAATACAGCCATTTTTTTCAGTGATGAGCCAGGATTACAAGGATTGCCATTATTTTAAAACAATAACTGCTTGAACTGACCTGAACTCTTTTTCTCATAGCAGCCACATTATTGTGAATACCAAATTTTGGTTCTCGGTTTGGACGGGGCTGGAAAAAGCACCATTCTTCACTATGTATGTAGTCCAGAAGCCAAGAAGCATATACCACCTACTCAAGGCTTCAGCTCAGTGCAGCTGCAGGCCAGTGGGCTCCAGATGGATCTTCTAGAAGGTAAGCCATTTCGAAATGGGGCACAATCTGCAACACACTGCATGTCCGGCACTTGTACAGGAAAGATGGGTCTGGAACATCTTCTCTTCTATGATAGCAATCACTGGCCTTGTTCACAGAAACTACACTTAACTTCTAACTATACCATAAACTAAGCCTCAAAAAGCCTAACTGAGGTTAATAATATTCAAACAACCAGCTTTTTAAAAACTGATCTATGTTAACATAGGTTTCTATCTAATATATATTGAAGTAAGGGAAAACTGTCTTGAAGATCTTCTCCTGAATTGAATTTATGTCTTCTGTGCTGGGAATCTCTTATGTCTATGACTTGTCCATTTTTGTATCTTTCGGCCTGAACAATGCATGAGAGATGAATAGATATTTTGATGCAATGGAGAAAAATCTCCCTCTTATTTAAATCCACATCTGCATTCCAGTCATGGGAAAGATGCTTGTGATATGCTGTAAAGAAATAATTTCTCATGATTTGTTCCTCAGTGTGGGCACTGCAATTAAGCACATCTGGAGGACATCACAATGAGAAAGGATGCTAATTAGTCAACTTGTATTTTTGCTCTTTGTTTTACTAGTTGGTGGGAGCCAGAATCTACGCTTCTACTGGAACCAATATCTGAGCAAAGCCCACATTTTGGTGTTTGTTGTAGACTCTGCAGATGGCTCACGGCTTCATGTTGCTCGGCAGGAGCTCCACTGCTTGCTAGCTGAGGACCCTCAGCTGCCTTTGATAGTCTTAGCCAACAAACAGGTGAGTCCCTTGCTATCTTTCACATGCTACATTCTGAAATTGTAGCTTGATATAGATGGACTTATAATGCAAGAGCAACGTACAATTATATAACTGCATGTGACTCTGTGAGACTCCTTTGACTCACACCATTAGTTTTCCTAGATTACCATTCTGTACTTCCAAAATCTCTTAAAGTTTGCAAGAATGCAACCAAACTGTAACAGTAATTACCAATAACACAATTTCTTACTAATTTTGAGAAGTGAAAAAAGAAACATCAGCATATATTAAGCTTAATCCTCAGGCAAATGCAGAAAAATACAAAACTGTGGCTTAGCTCTTACAGGAAAGGCCTAAGGTTTTTAAAATGATTGATTTGTGTATCTATTCTAGGACAAGAGTGATGCCCTGAGTGTGGCAGAATTGCGAGAGGAGTTGGCCTTGCACAACCTGGATAGTCAGAGGACATTCTTTCTCTTGCCCACAAGTGCAACTTATGCCGGTCTGGCCACTGGAAACAGTGTTCTTCACTTGAAGCACCTGCTGGTCAAAATTCTTGCCCATTCAAGCAAGATGGAGTCTCTGTGACTGTGCCTCTCAGCAATAACTTTTTCCGCATGGTCAGGAAGCCTTTGTTCTTAAAAGTCTACCTAGGCATTCACCAAATGTGCTTGGAGAAGGAATTCCACCTACCAATATAGCCTTGGAGATAACTCCTATTGTTTTGGATAAGACGGAAGGAAAACAAAGGCATTGCTTGAGGGGGACATCAATCAATCTCAGAGACTAGCTACCGAAAGCAGCTGCTGCTCTTTTCACAAACCTAAAGAACTATAATACCAATATTTGCACTAAGACTTTGCATTCTTCTTTACTGGATCTACTAGTTGACTTTACAATAAGCAGGAAAAGATAATTCAATGACTTTATATAGCGGCAGCTAAGAAAGTCATTTCATAGGCTCTTTGCCTATGAAATGACTTTATTATTTCAAAAGCTGGGGGTTAGTCTTGGCCCATAAAGGGTTACTTCATCCTGACTGCAGCTAAGGGAAAGTAGTATGTACTGAAATTGATGGCTTGTCTAGATTTGAGGGATCCTTGATGGAATATCTTTTATTTCTGGTTAAGCAGGTTGGAACAGTTGTGCCTTGAACTGATGCCAAAGCTACTTCAGTCACTAAGACTCTGCTACCTTCTTATTTATTGGTTGATTCTTAAGTAACCTCCACAAGGTCTAAGAGAACTGGAAAGTTTGGGTTAGATCATGAAGAGATGCACGAAACTAACAGCCTCCAAACTAGTTGAGCTCAACTGTCAATTTCCCATGTTGGCTAGGAAGTTTGAGATACAGACCAACACATGCAGGTGTCCCTGATAATGGCAAAGTTGTTCAGCAGTAAAATACTTGAGTATTCCTATTTAATCTCAACCCCTCAGGGGCTCTTAAAAGTTTTTATTTCTGCTCCATTATACAAAGTATTATCTATACAAAAGCTATTGTGAGCTAGTAATCGCTGTTACAAACTACAGGTAGGCCACATCATATGGGCTACCAACATTCTCTTAAATTTCTAATGAAGAAAAAAACAGCCATTTGCCTCACCTCTGCATTAAAGCATAATTCTACATGTGCAGGAAACCAATCCCATCTTCAGGCAATTTGTCTCTATAGCTCTAATGATGTTACAAATAGAAATGATGCTGTTTCTTAAATAGGAAAATGATGCATATACTCTCTAATGCTCCCTCTTCAGGTTTTTTGTTTGGATTAAGCTCCTTTTGTACAACTTACATTTTAACCATCCCCCTCCTTTATTTATCCTATCACAGACTATAGGAAACCTGAATAATACATCTTAGCCATATATGCAATAGGCGATTGCTAACAAATGCTTTGTATTTTTTATCAATAAAACTTGTGTTGTAAGATATGACTCTGCTCTTCACTACTTGAGAAATCCTGCGTACAATTATCAGGATACAATTATTGCCAATGACCATTTTCATCAGATATTACTTGGGATTAGACAGCTTTTTAGTCCTTCGGGAGCTTCAGCAGAGAATTCAGAAGCTTCATCAATTGCAAATTCTTGTAGTAGCTGCATGACAATGTATAACTGCAGTTTCAGTCTCCAGAGATACAAAGAAGAATTAATGCTGTTTCTACTTTTAAAATTGCCGAGGAAAGATGACTTGACAGACAATCCATAATGTACCATATATTAGGAATCCTCATTTCACCATTTCCATCAGGCAGGACAGTGACTTCTTCCCTCCCATAAATATGGACTAGTATTTATTGAAGAGAGTTAGCATCCCTTTGGGATAGACCCTTACTGGAGTGTGGAGATAGCTCTTCCTGGCCAAATTTACTAGTTCTGATGCTTTAATCTTGATGCCCTCATCTTATTTCTCAGAAAGGAACCTACTATTTGAGGCTACTGTTATTGTGCTCTCTCCAAAATACTCAAAAAGTAGACAAGGTAGTCTACAATTGACCTCTGCTCTTGTAACTAACATATTTTTTCAGTATGCTCTATAATTGACACTAGGTTTAGGGAAATCATTTATGTCAACCAAGATCTCTACAAGGTAAAATCATATTTTGCCATTTTAAGAGTTATTTTGCCTTGAAGAACCATCAGAGAAATAAATAAACCTAAAAGCTGAGTGAAATTTTATACACTGCATCTGTATTTTCTTATCTCTTTTTAGAAGGCAATACTTTATGTAATTCAAGTATCAGTTTTTTAATCCCAGTTACTTAAATCCATGTCAGCAGATGAAATAATGATTCAGCATTATTATCCTCATCATAATTATTGCTCCATTTTTTCTTGCCGTAAAGATGCAATGAATGTCTGGTACTCCTCGGGATAGAAGCGTTTATACACATTGATCTTCCTCTTTATTTGTTTTGGTGTATCCTGGTAATAGTTCTTCTCATCACGAGCCATAGCCTAGGCAATAAATTAAAGTATAAATTAACAGAGAAGCAGTTTTATATCAACATATAGTTTCAGAAAGTCCCCACACCCAGAAAGCAAGCAGTACATCAAGTCTCAAGGAGAGGCTGTACATAAAGCAAATATAGCCACAGAACTGCAGTTAAAAAAAAGGTAGATTCAGATGCTGGATGCAATTTCCTACAGAATGGGGAGGGAACTAGTTGCCCTCCAGATATTTTGAATTCTGCCTGCAGCAAAGGATTATAAGAACTCCAGTACAAACCATCTGAAAGGCCCTAGATTTCTTACTTCAGTTCAAATGTCCATTTCAGAAAAATCGTACATTTTGTCAAGCAAGAAACACTGTACAAAGCAATATGGGCAAACAGAGGAAACAAATCATTTTCTAAAGCTGCCTACATAATACATAATGTATCAATAATCCTACTCTATAAATAAATACAAGACTTAACAATTATGAAAGTCATTCATATTAAAACTCATGCCCAGATCTGACTACAGTTTCTAAAAATGTGGGAGGAAAATAAAGATCCAGAAAAGTCTCTCTAGGGAAAACGTTAGTACTCAAAAGATCTTCTGTTTTAAATACTTACTCGCCTGTGAGAGGAGATCTCACCCGGCCAAGCTGTTTCAAAGGCATCTGCAGATTAAAACTCACTTGGAATTGTCCTTGGAATAACTGGAAGCCAGTGCAGGAGGCAAACAGACTGGCATGATGTGGTAGTAACAGCCAGTGCTTCTCACTTTGAAAATCTAACTATTATAATTGGGATTATCTGATCTGATTTTCATATCATTTTCTAACGATGTATTGCAGTTAAACAAAATAATATCAGATGAAAATAATTACAAAATTATCTCAGGCCAAAAGAATCAGAAGGTCTACCTTATAATTTTCACCATGATTCTGAATCATGTGTTTGACGTAGTCAATAAGGTCTGTGGAGAGGGTCTCGGATTTTTTCTCTGGGAAGCTGGCTTCATATTCCAATTCTGGGCATAAAGAAAAGAAAGCAAGAAGGTATTAAGAAATGTTTGCAGACTGTGAAACCACCTTTTGTGGAAATAGAATAGCTCTACACAACCATTACATCATGGAAGTCACATCTCTTTCCTCCAATAGGAGACATGCCCAGGCTTGTTTGAAAAAAGATGCATTATTTTCATAACAGCAGACACAATGTATTCATGTTAAACTCTCACCCTAATTTCTAATTATTATCAAACTGATTATAAAATACAGTTCGTATTCAAAACCACACCCAAAATTTTTGAATATCTGCTACATTTGACAATAAGCAAGAAGAAAAGAAAACTGCACTTAATTGGAATAGCAAGACTTCTAATGAAGGATCTCCCTATGAAGAATGACATCTGTGTCACACTCTGCCAATATGAAGTAATACCCACCATTTATTACATATGGCTTCCTAATGGTTTTTGTCTCTGCCTCTTGTCCATCGATATCCATTTTCATACCCTGTAATTTAAAAGACATGACAACTCACATCATACAAAAAGGCAGCTAGGAATTATTTTGTATTTTTTTTAACCCCAACGTTATCATTTTATACCAATGGTTAACACATTTTAAATACTTAAAAGGATCAGTAACTTTCTTTTGGTATCTAATTGGATGCAGTGTTACATCACATAGTTTCAAATTATTATATAATGCAAATAGAGATAGCTATTTTATAAGTCTTTAGCACTCTACCATTTATTTCTCAGGATAGCTATGGATGTCAGCACCAGAGGGCACTAAGTGAATAAATGAAATGCCAAGATTTGGAAATAGCTCTTCAACTATTTCAATTTCCTAAAAAGTGAGATAGTCGGGCAAAAGAAGAATTTACTTCTAAACCAAAAACTGGATTAATGACAGTTTAGTTACAATGGTATTTCTCATGCATACTTTATATTTAACCAATACTATCTGAGATTTACTGGAAAAATTCTAGAGAAACATTTTCATGATGTACTTTTTTAACCAGTTATGCCATTTTCATTTTCCAATTACTGTCTTCCTGGAACAACAATCAAATAAATAGAGCAAGCTCTTAAATTATAAACTTGATTTATACTTTTCATTCAACATTCAAGTGGTAACTTGGAATTCATACAGGACTAACCTTTGGAATGGGAATTGCCTTGTTTGGATCAACAGCCAGGCCCATTTCTGCCAAATTCTTAGAAACTGATTTGGTGCTATCCCAGGCATGTCGGATTTGAGCACTGAAGAGAAATGGGGAGGGGGGAGAGAGAGATAAAGCAGAGCATCAACGCTATGTAATCTTGAAGAGATTCCTCTCTTTTCAATAATAATGACTACACTTTTGCAATCAAGACAGTTTTTGCATACAAAACAAAGCAACAAATGGCAGCCCTCTCCCCCAATTCAAGTGCACTGGGCACTGGAATGTTAATCTGATGCTGAAAACCTCAAATCTATATGTGCCCCTCTTTCCCCAACTGGAAAAGCACATTTAAATCAGGGGTTCCCAACCCCCGGTCCATGGACCGGTACCAGGCCGCAGCATGCTAGCAACCGGGCCGCACAAACAAGCAAAGCCCCATCTGTGGGATGCAAGCAGCACACAAAACCACACCCCCTCCAGTCCACGGGAAAAACCTCTCTCCAGGTAACAGGTCCCTGGTGCCCAAAGGTTGAGGACCTCTGCTTTAAATGACAATCTGCTGGTATTTCATGACATATAAAATGGGCTGTCTATGGCAGCTATCTCAACTCTACCTAACAACTGATCCTGTACAATTGTCTAGTGCCTAAAAAAATCTTGTATTTCAACATATCTGTCTAAAGATATTTCAAGTATCATTAAGAGGCAATCTTCTTTAGCATAATTTGGTTTCATTTTCATTATTTTTTTAAAAAACTTACTCATCTTCTTGAATATTTTACCTTTTTTATACATGAAAAGGAATTGTTATAGCAATGATAATGAAGCACTTGCCGTAACTTGAGTTGAGTCATTTTCATTCTATATGTTTTTTTAACCAAATCTAATTCTGCCATTCTTCATGTTATTCTTCATTTTATCAATTCTTCATTCTAATGATCATTTGGCCCTAAGCTCTGTAACCACCAGTATTTTTCCAGGGGAAATTAGCATGGAATAGACATCATAGATAACTAAAAGAATCAGAAGTTGAACCAATATACTGCATTCCATGATTGAAATCTCCGTGGGGAGATAGTTGAATAGGAGTAGTTATCTAGAAAACGGAGAAAATGCAGGATTAAAGGAGCAGCTACTTAGTGTGCAACTGAGGAAAAGGGAAGGAAAAGTGAGACAACGGGGATGTAGGCTTTATAGTTTTAATTTTACAATGAGGACATGTGGTTTATGTTGCTGCAGTTTTTATAATGCATTATTTTCCTGTCCTTAGCCACTCCAAACTATCCAGATCCCTTTTTAGCGGATAATATAATCCAAAGAAACACACACACTGGGTTGTTTTGGGAACAAAACCCATGTTGACAGGTTTTGAAGACGATCTCGCCAACACCATTATTATTATTATTATTATTATTATTATTATTATTATTATTATTATTGTTGTTGTTGTTGTTGTTGTTGTTGTTGTTGTTGTTGTTGTTGTTTCAAAGCTTAGTTAAAACAGAGGCGGCGCTGCTATTACTGTGTAGAGCAGTGTTTCTCAACCTTGACAATTTTAAGGCATGTGGACTTCTTTTTTTTTTTCTTCTTAATTTTTTTATTTTTTGTAAAATATACATCTTCCAATATACACAATACATTAACTTTAGCTTTCCCCCCATACCCTCCTCGGCTTCCCGGAGCTGAATACAGGATCAAGTTCACATTTCCATAATTCTTCTACAATCATTAATCCAATTAAAACAATTATAATGCTAACAATCTACACACCCCTTTAACTCCAAATAAAGTATTACAACTATACTAATTTATAATCTACCTAATGCTGGCTGTGGAATTCTGGGAGTTGAAGTCCACATGCCTTAAAATTGTCAAGGTTGAGAAACACTGGTGTAGAGAAAGCAGGATTCGATGGCTTCGGGAGCGATGCTCAAACTGGTCAGACGAACCACGAACCAGCCTCCCGCATTTTAGCCTGGCGTGTTAAATCAGTCCAGACCTTACGGTTGGTTCAAGGTATGTGGGAAACGCAGAAATGGCTGAATAAATCCTAAATAACTGAAGTATTGGCAAGCACGTCGTGCAAATGCAGCCCTTCCAGACGTCTCAAATGATCGACAGGCACGAGCCCTCATACCGTATCTAAACCGACGCTCGTTTCCAAATAATGACTGAACAGCCACTTTTCCCTACTCACCATTTTATTCGAGGGGCCGACCGCTTGCGGGAAGCCCGGTTCAGTTTTTTGCGGTTGACGTTATAATTATACTTCTTCCGACGCTGCTTCTGCTTGGCTTTCGGCATCGTTGCAGCTCTCGAGACCAACTTAAAAGGGCCACGCGCTTCCCCGCTCAAGCCCTTACTGTCGCAGCCGAAGCATCAGCCGGACCAATGATCGCAATGGCAGATGGGATTGGTAGTTCTGCCTGTTCGGTCAGCATAGCCGAGATGCATTAAATTGAACTACGCTTCCCAGAGTGCCAGAGCGGAGGAGGGAATCATTTCCCAGATTCATGTGAAAAGCACGATTGGCTGGCATCGGCGCCTGAGACCTCCTTTAGCGATAGAGGAAGAGTCGCGCCTCGCTAGAGCGAATCGAGAGGTGACCTTTGCGCGTCTGCATCTGGCGAGAGCTGCCATGGCTCAGAGTCCTCCGCCGCCATTTGATCCCTACCGAGCCCCGGTTATTGAAGGCTTTACTCCGACTTCTTATCGGGGCGAGACCGAACGCTTCCAAAGCAAGTTCATGCGCAAGTTCCGCCAGAATCCATTTGTGCCCCTCGGTGAGCCTGGGCGAATATTCCTCTAGTCGAGTAGTAATAGCAAGCGAATTGGTGGAGGTCGGGCAGCGCGACTCTGGGGGAAAGCAGTGCAGTATTGCATTATTTCTTTAAAATATTTCATCTGCCTGTCCGTTCCCACCTTCTAGGCAGTGTTGAATAGTGAAATAAAAGATGACGGTGAAATAAACAGCTGGAAAAACAACCTAGCAGTCAAAAGATATCTAAAATGCGAAAAACAGCAAAAAGGATTTTATACTAAAAGCCCAACCCTGGAAGGAATAAAAAGATTATTCCAGACCTTAATGGCTCCGAATTCAGCCAGCCATCGGAAATGCCTTTTTTCTGGTCTCAATCACGAGGTCCTAAAGGGTTCCCGAGAAAACAAGTCCTGCTTAATTTTTCCTCATCATTTAGCTCAATGTTTTCCAAACTTGGTAACCCTAAGATGTGTGGAGTTCTACTTCCAGAATTCCCAGCCAGTTCTGAGAGTTGAAGTCCACACATCTTCAAGTTGCCAAATTTGATTGATTTTATTGTATCAAACAGCATAGAAATTATTGAGAAAGAAAAAGTAATCACCAGTCCCTGAGAATCGAGACTGATCAGGAAAATACTAACATTGAAAAACAAAAAATCAAATCAGTGTTGGTCCTTAACAGAAACATGAGCTGTAAAAGTGGTATAAATTAAGTTTTTCCTGGTGTGAGGGAATGGAAAAGAATGTCCTAGCTAAATACCTATGTTTAGATCTTTTATTACCCTTTTACTATGTGAGAACTAAATGTCAATGAACCAAAAATTCTTGACAGAACTGGGAGCTCTCAAATGAAAAGATTTGGTGGTTTATTCAGGAGATAGCCCAAGCCTCTGTAACAAAATTTCTTTGTTTCCTTTTCTGCCCTCTACTCCAGGCTGCCTTGGTACAGCTGGAATTTTGACTTATGGACTCATCTGCTTCATAAACAATAAACCCAAGCAATCCCAGATGATGATGAGGGCCCGTGTTATAGCCCAGGGTTTAACTATTGCATCCCTATTAGTGGGCATGGCTGTTACAAACCTGAAGTCATCCAAGTGAACAAGCTGCTATTGTACAATATGATAATATTGTCCACTAATCTGGGTAAGAACAAGCCCACCTGCCTGCCAGCACACCATATTTTGCAGAATGATATTTCAGTGCTACTTGGGAAATGATTTCTGGTATCAAGGAAGCCCAGTTTTGTTTAATAACATTGTTAATATATTCCATCATTTCTGATTTGTCACTGGTGTATAACATTTTTGTGTATCATAGCTATGTTTTAAGCCTATCTTTCTGATAAAGCCAGTAAGATTATCTGATGTAAACAAATCACATAGGATGGAGAACCTTTATCGTCTATTAGGCAGCTAGGTGGTTAAAAGTGTATCAAAAATAACCTCTTTATGGAGATTGGGTATGATGAACACATTATGTTAGTGTCAAAGAATCGTAAAGTTAAAGAATTGTAAAGTAGTTATTCCTGATGTTATTTTTTTCTGAAATCACTGTCAAGGTTGGACAGAAGTTGGGGGGAATCTAATTGTGATTTATTAAAAACTATTGTGTTAAGATCTACTGAGATAGTCTGAAATAATTGTTAATTGATAGGTACTTGTAATTTGCCTCACATACAATTTCTGAAAAAACTGCAGATAACTAGAGTAAGACCCTTTGGTTGAAGTTTGGCTCCACTGAGCAGAAGATTTGTAGATGTAGCAGCCTTTGTGCTGCATAGTGACTGGATTCCTTTGGTCAGTTGGGGGGGTGGAGTCTCCAAGGCTCATAATCTTTGGTGGTTTCAACCTTTCTCCAGTCATGGACAGTCTATAGCAGCTGTCAAGCTGACTTGCCATGAAAATCCTGATGCACATCAGAGGTCTTTACTTTTTGTTTCAGGGAAGTTACTACTTGATCTGAGTGTTGTGGACATTATCATCAGTCTATTACTGGGGACATATGCTCTGATTGTTTTATATTTTGTACCCCTTGCAAAACAGGAAGTGGAATCTATTAGACTAGACCAGGCATGTCAAACTCGCAACGTCACATGGCGTCGCACGACATATCGTGACTTTTTCCCCATTGCTGGCAATGGGGTGGGCGTGGTTTCATCGTGACGCATGCAGCCCGCGGGCCGGCAGTTTGATATGCCTGAACTAGATCATCCAAGGCAACTAATAAACCCTGACAAGTTATAGAGGGAGGTTGGGAGGTAAGGATCTGATGGATAATTTGGCTGAAAATTTGCTGACTGGCTGAAATGGACATGTGGCAAATGCCTTAGAACAGATTACACCAGTGCAGCCTCTCACTGTGCATGAATCCTGAGGTGTGCTTTGATTTTTCAGGGCACTTAGGAGATGAAATGCCAAATGAGCCACCTAGAGCACTATTGGAGGAAGATGAAGAGTTATTCAACCCACCCAAGTTAGAGCACTCTTCCTCTCTTTTTAACATCTGCTTGACAATATTGGGTGAGATCATGAATTGGTTCGGGGTCAGATACCATCGGTTTTGTGATAATACTAAGCTGTACATCTCAACCCAAGGTTGACAGAAATCAAAGTCTCGTACCTATACTTGGAGGCTATCTGGTTGTGTATATGGAGGAAGATACTCTGATTCAACTGTAGCAAGACCAAGCGGCTGCGGATGTTGGAACTGGAGATGTTCCATCGTTAGGTCCAAGTGGGAATCCATTTCATCATGTTGCACAATTTGTGGATCTTCTTGGACTCACAGTTCCAGCTCAAGCAGATGGCAGCTATGGATGGCCTTTGTAGAAATTCATATAATGCTGTGATTGCACCATTTCCTGGACCTAGAGGCCTTTCTGACAAGCACTCATGCTTCATTCACTTCTTATGGATTATTGCAGTGTACACTAAATGGGGCTGCTCTTGAAGACCATCAAAAACTTCAACTGATCCAGAATATAGCAACAACTTAAGCAATTATGGGCATACTCTTGCAACACCCCTGCTTTGTCAGCTGCACTGGTTACTGGTAGGCTTTCAAGTAAATTCATTGTGCTAGTTATTGCATAAAAAGATCTCACGACATAGAGACTTTTCTGTGGCTTCCGCCCATGCTTTATGATCAAACAGATTTGTCACATTCATAGCCATTAACAGTATCATTAGATGGAACCTGCAAAACATACCTTCTTGGTCACTATACCTGCCCTCTGTAATAATATCCTCCCACAGCCTCGCCCCAAGTCCTTGTTAAAAAGAGCTTTTAAAAACTGGCTTTTCCCATGGGTCCTGGGCTGGAGTGGTACAGACCCTTGTGTGTTATATGACTCCTTTAGAACATGTGGGTTTTTCCCTATATGTCTATTTTTCTTTTGTTTTTATTCTTTGTTTTATTATTGTATGCTGCCCAAAGTCACAATGCCTTTATAAATTTGTAAGTAAACTGCCCTGTTGTCCCCTCCCTGCCACCCTATTTCATTCCAATTTAAATTCTGTATTAGAATAGCCATTCCAAGCATATAAAGAAGTGAGTTGTATTTCACAAAAGTTTATACCTCTTAATAAAATTTGCTAGTCTGAAAAGGTGTTACCAGACTCCTGATTTTTGGCTATCGTGCAGCTCTCCTACAGTGTCAAGGGTAGGATAAATTGCATCTCTTTTCCAGTCTGCTCATTTTTGAACTTGCTAGACTACAACAGAATTGTTAACTTGGTCTTGCTAACTAATGGCATCTTCCACCTGTCACAGATTTTATAACAATTTATGCCGTTTTTAAAAACGTTTCTAGCAATTCCTTTTGCATTCAAACTGCTGAATTCCGAAAAAGTGCTAGGGAAAAATTACCATTCAACAATACGTATATATCTTAAGATATAAACTTACGCTAATATACCTGAATGTAAATCACATTCCATAAGATTTATTGCTAAATATATTTACAGATACTAAATCTTAAAATATCTTCAAATTTTAAATAGGATTAAACCTGCTTAAAGTTTGGTCATGCTTATTGTGTGTGAGAAAGTAGATGTTAAAATGTAATTTGATAAGAGCCAGAAATCTTATTAGGTTTGGAGAGAAATTTGTGACTAGCAAAAGAAAGTAAATGTAATGACTGAGCTTGCTGCTGAAAAAAGATGGCAAGATAATAATAGAGAATGTGGAAATATTGCAGTAGAAGAGAATATATTGTATATAGCTCAGGGTTGAATTCTGGAATCCTTGGTGCGCTCTGAGCTTGGTTGTTTATAGACATTTCATTACCTGCCTAGGTAACATGATAATAATGTACCAAGGACTCCACACTGGGGAGATAATATAATATACTCTATTTCAGACTCCCCCAAGGGCTTCTGGGTTCAAATGAATGTAACTAAAGCAAGTGTTCAAGGGGGTGGTAACTTAGTTAGTTACTATTGTAAGCATACTGATGTGTCCAGGATACGTCTAATCCCAGCCAAGGTTCTTGGAAGAGCTTGCATATATTTCAGTGTCTTTTCTTTCAAAATTAATGAAGAATAGATGTAATGCCAGAAGTTTAGAGAACAGCAAAACACCAAAAAGAGGACCATGGCAATGACCAATCATCCATCTTGGTATCCATACTGAGAAAATAATTTGGGAACATTTAAAAAATAATGCACTGGCCCCCTGAAGGAGCCAGCAGGTTTAGCAAGTATAGTTAACCAAAAGCAATTTGATATGCTTTAATAGGAATGACTAGCTTAGTTGTTCATTGTACCACTTTATAAAGTACTGCTTTATAAAGCCATACTAAGACCACACCTGGAATACTTCATCCAGTTTTGGTCACATTACAAAAAAGATGCTGAGACTTTAGGAAAAAGTGCAAAGAAGAGCAACTAAGATAATTAAAGGCCTGGAGACTAAAACATAGGAAGAACGGTTTGCTACAAGCTTTGAGTTTGGCTAGTTTAGAGAAAAGAAGAACTAGGGGAGACATGATAGCAGTATTCCAGTATTTGAGAGGCTGCCACAAAGTGGAGGGGGTCAACTTCTTTTCCAAAGCACCAGAGGGCAGGACAAGAAACAATGGGTGGAAACTAATCAAGGAGAGAAGCAACCTGGAATTAAAGACAAAATTTCTAACAGTGAGGACAATTAACCAGTGGAACAGCTTGCCATCAGAGGTTGTGGGTGCTTCATCACTGGAGGTTTTTAAGAAGAGACTGGACAGTTACTTGTCTGAAATGGTATAGGTTCTCCTGCTTGAGCAGGGGGCTGGACTAGAAGACCTCCAACGTCCCTTCCAGCTGTATTCTGATTGATTGATTGATTGTACTATAGTCATAGTGTATCTTGACTTTAGCAAAGAGTTCAGTGAAGTATCTCAGGAGATTCTGAGAAAGAAGATGATGGAATACAGGCTGGTATATGCTACTACTGGAAAAAAAGAATTGAACAAGTTTTATATCAAGCTAGAAAGAAAAGTCATGCGGTATGCCTCTGGACCCCGTGCTGTTCAATAAATTTATAAATGGCTTGGACAGAGTTTAAATCAAATTTGCAAAAAACACAAAAAAATGAGGAGGTAGCAAATACTTTAGGCAGGAACAAGTGAGATATATTTTAATAAATGCAAAATTCTACATAGTGAGAAATTTTGTTTGAAATCATGGGCATTCCTGTATTTTAGGAATTGAGAGTTTCAAGAAAAGCTATATTAGCTGAATTTATGTATCATGCTAGCTAAGCCATAGTTTATTGATTAAATTATAATAGCAGGACTAGTAACATCAAATCTCGGGTTATAAAGCTACAGTTGAATAGGTTTGCCCAATACACTGAAGTTTAACTTTGATTTAAAGTTATGCTTACCCAACACTGTAAGCCAAAACCTAACAAAGTGCTTTAGGACAGGTCACCAAAATAAATCCAGTCATTTTGCTGGGAGCTTAATCATGTGAAATAATGACGTTGATGCACAATCATATTGTAGTGTGTAATGTCTCTCAGAATAAAAAAATCCTATTTGACTATTTTCTTGCATCGTAGATCATTCTGTAGCATCTTATATCTGATAATTGTTACTCAAATATGTTAAACAGAGGAGAAAAGTTTAGTCTGATCGTCAGAGCAGACTGCTTTTCTCTATTGTGCCTATGGATGAATTCTTACAGCCAGTTTGTAAAAACTTCTGCCACCAAAACAGCTTGAAATTACTGCTGTTTAAACCATGGAATGGGTTTAAACAATACAGAGGTATACATGTAGAACAGAGCAGATATCCAGTATGGTTCTGAAATCTTAGGCAAGGCTAAAAGGAGTAGGGTTATATGAATAAAGAGGCTAGATTACACTTCCAGGGAGATAGCAGCAGTGGAAAGATTAGCTAATTGATGTCTATAATGACTTTAAATTCTTTGGTAGGTTCCTGTAATTAGAGTTCAGTATTCTATATTGCATGAACTTTGCTCTCATTGAGTCACACAATATACTATTGGCAGCGTAATTGTTCACCATGTACGAGTTGGCTTTATTGGGCAATTAATACATAGAAGTAACATAATCTATGCTGGGCGGGATGGTTTTTTATTACCTTGTAAAGTTGTGCAGAGCCTTGTAAAATATATGTAGTAAGATGTTAACGCTCTTCCCATTCAACCCAATATACAGCTACAGTAAATGCCTATTCAGAAGTAAAGGCTATATAGGGTTATAGTTTGATTCATGTATTAATGAACAGGCAACTGTGTAAACTATAGCTTGTCATATTGAAAAAATGGTTTATGCAAATAGTGACTATTAGTATGACTAAAAAAGAGAAGGAAAAGTTATGACACTGATCTTGTTGCCCATTTAGAGGCATGAAACATGAATGTTTGAGAATTTAAGTCAAATAGCTCATACCCTAGGTCTAGGATACTGGATTCCTTTCTTCCTTTCTGTTATTTGCTTGATAATGACAAACACTCTTTTGCAACTGTTCTGCATCTTGGGTTTCATATTAACACCTAAGTAGTAGTATGCAGGAAAATGTGCTACTAAATATAAGGCAGAAGTACGGTAGCTTATAGGATTTAAAGCACAGCAGCCCATTATTTTAAAATCTTGTCACAATGCCTGGGTTTTAAGGATTTATTTATATGCTGCACATGGCAGAATTTAGCCAAACTTGGCTGACCTCAGAAACTTAAGCAACTAATCTGGATGCACAGCCACCAAATCATCCCAATCTAGACTAGGAAATTGAAAGGCATCCCAGAAAAAGGCAACAGCAAAACTTTTGTACTACTGTCAAGAAAATTATGTAGGCATATCTGCATAGCTCATAAGAAGTCAAAGGAACCTTTCTTTTTATATGCTCAAAACTGTACTTACCCTAAGGCTTATGTATATAAATTATGCACAGGAAAACTATTTGAGGGAGGGATAGCTGTTAAATCCATTAAAATAGAATTTAAATCATTTGCATACATTTGCATCATTTGTGTAATTATATATAATTATGGAAGGAATTCTAAAATATCCTGATTTTTTAATTCTGACTGGTGTGAAAACTGGTTTGCAGGATTTAGAAAACTATGAGCCTTTATGAGGGAAAATCTTGATGTATCTTGTTTGAAAATTTAAAAAATTATATAGTTGGGTTTTACACCTACAAATTTAAGGGTTTTTATAATACTTTGTTTTGAATTGCATAACTTTTTTTAACCTTTGCTTCAAAATACTTCGCAGGAAACACAAAATATTAAGATTTCTTCATGCATGAATCCTAATGAGGATCATATATTAACAAATTTTGAAAAATATATTTTGCTAGATGTCTATTAGATTACTTTTTCAGTTAAAGAATCATAAAAAGAGAACATTCTGTGATTTTACTCTGGGATTCTAGAAGCAGTTGTTGGTTTAGTGATGTCACAGAAAATTGAGAGATAAGTTTTAATTTTTGTAAGCTGAAATGGCCAGACAGTGATTGCCACTAGGGGCACTTGGCTTATAAATTTCTCAATAGTCAATGATGGGGCAAGACATTATCCTTAATCTGCAATTGTCCCTTCATTCCCTTTGGTAGCCTTGCCATCTTTGTCACATACACCTGAATGTGGAATCTTTGGCTTCTGATAAAATGATATTCAGTAAACAACTCTCAAAAGAAAGCTTGTGAAAGTATTCAGTTTCCTCCATATTTCTTCTCTTCGCTCCAGTGTTCCAGAAGGGGTATATGTCATAGAATTCCTATGAACTTTTCATTTCAAATGACATCTTGGACTCACAGAATACAAGCCAAGGCTGTGCAAGGGAAAGACTTGCTACAAAAGTCATACAATGCTTTGCGCTGAGTAAGTTTCAGCCCAACTTATTTTCAGCTGATGAGTAATAAAAAGCACAAGCTTTATTTAAAAGAGCAACCTCTGATGGTACTACCTCCAAATGATATGGTCCTCCCAAACCCCTTTGGGGAACATTGTCAGATCTTCAAAGGATTATTTCTAACATAGCACTTTCTGATATTATATAACCCACATATGAAAAATACCAAAGTTATCAAATTAGAGAAAAAAAGGTGTCTTCCCTGGGCTAGTAATTTCAATGTATTGTGGATTTTGAAAATGTTTTACTATGTAAAAATCACATATTGAATTTACTCCATTGGGACTTTTTACAAGTAAAATGTATATGCAAACCTATGCTAACTTATGTAGTGAACATTACACAACTGTGTGTGCTGTATGTACAGCTATATTTTCATGAATGTATTTCAATCCTGCTACACAACAGCTAAGGTGAAGTAACATGCCCAGTATTTCTAAAACCACATTTTCAAAAACTAATCTTACAGTCTTACACTTCTGAATTTCACTAAAGGAGCCAAGCCCCCCTTTCTAGTAAAATGTACACCCAAAGGGAAATTAGAATTGTTGACTCTTTTTTAATTACAGCAAAAGAGATTGCAGATCGGAGCTAGTAGTATGGAACGGAAGAAAGGGTAGGAAAAACTTTCATCGTCTGACATTGCTGCTGATACAAAACTTCCTCTAGGAATCTGGAATGGAAAACATCATAGTAGCAAGGACATGAGTTGCTGATGCAAAGCCCCTAAAAACTGAAAGGGCAAATGTCTTCTGGAACAATAGTGGCATATCTATATCTGAAACCTTAAACATATTCACATGAGAGTAAGTATCACTGTATGTTATGGCACTAAATGCCAAGAAAATGTGAACATAAAACATAGTATTTAGCTGTGTGTATTAGTTATGTGAGCAAAACCAGAAGAATTGGCTTCTGTTTGTTTAAATCTACAGCTATCTCAGTGGAAAAGATCCAAAGAAGGTACCTTTCAATAACATCCAGTTTAACTCTACATTGTAGCTATACATTTAGTGTATCCTTAAGCAAATATGGAATAACCTTTGAAGAGAGGAGTGAAAGTGAAGGAAGCTGCTTGTATATCTTCTATATTCTTCCTAGACATCAACTAAGCCTAAAGATTATCTCAAAAAGAGAAATAGCATTCTCTTCAGTGCAAGCAATTCTTTGTGCAGTGGTTTCAGGTTGGATTGTAGCTTTCAGATTCATACAAATCTCATTTTTAGGTTTGCCATTAAAAATTTAGCAAACACATCTATTATTACTTCAGTTGTCCATTATCTCTCTCTCTCTTCTGCACATTTCCTCTTGAAGCACTCATTTTTAAGAGATTTCTTCAATCTGACTGTGCCTGCAATGTCCAGCACAAGTGGGAAACACAACGGAGTCCCAATCTTCTAATGGCTGGCCATTCCTGAGAATCATGCTCATCACTCTGGTTAAAAAAAAAAAAGAAAAAGAACAGCAACAGAACTGGGACTAGAATTTTGTGCCCAGCCCTAAGCTCAGTTTTAGCACTGCCCCCCGCCCAGGTTAAGTACAAATGACTGGAGAGAGGAATGAAGTTTAACCTATTAAACCAGCCAGGTCTGAGGGGAGAAGATAGAGGCAACATTAGGGGAGTGGGAAACTGAATCACCCAATACTGAAAGTGACCTTTCCTGAAGGCAGCAGGGAAGAGAGCAGTTGCCCAAGGACCACACCATTAATAAATATGTGTAAAAAGATATCAGTGCACCCTTTAAGCAAAGTAAATTCAAGGGGAGGGATACAGGCAGCCACCCAATTGAAGTGGCAGGAACATACTGAGAAGAGAGAAAGAGGCAGGGGCGGGATGCTTTTGTTTGTTCCCCCATGTTGGTGGCCTTCTAAGCCTGTGGTGATGTTGCTGCTAAGCTGGCTGGCAAAAGAGCCACCAGCACCCTCACTCCAGCCCCAGCCTCTTTTCAGCTAGGCTAGCGGGCCAGAGGGATCTGTTTGAGGGAGATCAACACTGAGCGCATGCGTGAGACATCCTTGGACTGCTTGCTGCTCTTGGGATTGAAGTCACAGAGTTGGGCCACTTTCTCCCATTCAGTGCCAGTCGTCTCTTCCTTGGACTCCTTTAGGAAGGCTTCTTCTGAGGCTCTGGAGAAGGCAAGTTAAGACACTGTCAGGCCAGAAAAGAAGTGCAACAATGTTTTGCCTCCAGACAAGGTCTGGATTGGCATAAAACGTTCACTACTGGTTAACTGAACTATGAGGTATCAAACTAACCACATATTCTGCATTCACGCTGTATGCTCAGTATAAATTAATTAGATAGGCCTGACTTGTATCACACAAAAGATTAACTTTGGTTGGTTTGTGATTCGATCTGTTAGGTGAATACAGCCATTGAGATCTGTAACAAAAAGGATTTCCCAGAACTGATTTTCCTTTTAAGGAATATTCTGACTAACATATTTTGCAACACTGACCACCATGTAAAAGGCATAGATTCTGACAACCATATCATCTGATTCTGGGTGTATAGTTATACACTACGAGCTAAATGCAGTTTATTATTAGCTATAGTTTAGCACAAGGATAATCATGATCACAGGGTTGACAAGTACTCTAGGTTTTCTGCTATCTCAACAAAGTAAACAAGAAAAAATAAATAAGAGGGAAAACAATAAATATATGTATGAGTAACAACAGAGATGGCAAAGATATACACCTCATACTTGAAACCGGGGTTAGGAGCAAAAATATGTAAATCCTGAAATGAATTGGACAAACCTGAGACTAGAATGAATTGGACAAACCTGAGACTAGAATGATTATTTAAAAGAAGCACTGCAACTTATTGGAAGGACAGTAGGAGCATACAATATAGGATTCAAGAACTGTTTGATATACAGTATTTAAGCAGCATCTCTTAGATTCTGCAATATAAGGAACATTGCCAGACTAGTATCTGGCACTGCACAAAAGTAAATAGAAAAGTAATTACAATGTAGGCTTATGTAAGGGATGCTTATATGACATGCCTTGAAGCATTTATAAATCAACATAAGCCTTATACTTATTTAGTAATAATAGCAATATATTTAAGTTAAATGCTCCCCCAACTCCCAGTGACTCTTGAGTAGTTTACAATTGTTAAAACATTTAAAAAAACAGTATCAAAAGACATAGAAACAGCAAAATAAAGTAAAGTAAAAAAAATAAAGTAAAGTAAAGAGGGGAACAGAAAGGAAGGAGGGGATATCCATTGTCCTCTCCAAAGACTTGGTCAAAAAGCCAGGTCTTTAAGGCCCTTCAAAATACTAGTAGGTATTTCTTAATAAGAAATTTGTGGCATAAGAGAATATACCTTTGCCATTTTGCTGCTTCACTTCATAGACTGCTCCGTCATTCCTCTACTATATATATAAGCTTTTATATTTCCAACTGCTCCATCAATTTATGCCTTACCTTTTTGCTATGCCAGCAAGAAAACTGTTAATTTAGAAGCATAAACACAGAAGAGACCCTTCTCCTTTATTTGCTTAACCAAAAATCATATATATAAATTTATCCTAATTATGGATGATAGAAAGTGGAAAGTAAAAAATATTAGAGCAAGACTGGAGTCAGGAAACTACATAGTTTCAATAACTATTCTCACACCACAGTGAACTATGAGAAGAAGGAACTGAGGCAATTCTGGGCCTATTTTTGCTCTTAAGAAACATTTAGGCAAAAAGCACACACTGGAGCTCCGCATGCACGGTCCCATTGAGAAAAACTGCCCCCACCCCCTGAAAAATGAGCAAGAGAGACATACACATAGCCAATCACATCTGCATCTGGCTGCTGGTAAAAGGCTTTGTCAGCAATCCTGCGGCAGGGTCCAGTAACAGGAGAAAGGGCAGAGCAGAATGGAAGCAAAGAGTTAAAAGAGAGAAACATAGATTAGTAATACCCTTAAAAGTGGAAGAGGCAGAAATAGATGCTATTTGAAAGCATTAGTAGCTCAGGGAGTTAGAGGTTCATTAATCACATGTATAGGAAAGAAAATGAGAATATTTTATGGAAGTAAACTGCTTGTCATAATGCCCCCACAGTGACAGATCTGGTGCCGAGACAGCTAGGTTCTAAGAACTAGAATTAACTCTCCCAAGATTACTTTATTTACCTAACCAACAAATGTTTAATTCAGTTAAAATTTACATCCAGTAGGATGCCCTTTCACTTGTTGCAGATCCAGATGTAAACAAGTCAAGAAACTTTTTTCCTAGCTGTACCTGTTATTGACCTGGTTCCTCTCCATTTGTTCATTCTGCCTTATGTTCCATTCTTCCAAGTCCTTCTTGGCCTTTTCACGCCATTCCTGTTCTAATACTTTAGAAGCAGCATCTAAAACCAAGAAAAACATATCGTGAAAGATATAAAGGAAATTCCTAAGGGTCTTAGCAAGTTAACTAGCCTAAATCGAGCCTGGCACGATCCGATGTATAGAACGACATCTCCATCATCCCCAGCAAAAGAGAGATACCCTGGATAGATATTGTCATAAAGAACTGTAAGGTTCTCAGGCTAAGAGAAAGATATTAGTCTCCATTTATAGGAAGAGAGGCCGCTAGAAGCTATGAATGACAAGGACAAAGGTATAGCCTGACATACATGAAATTTATAGAACAGAAACCACAAATACTACAATAGTTAGGAAGGAAAAAAAATAATGCTTATTAGCTACATCATCACACTGATGTATTTATTCAGCTGATGATAGAAGTAAAACTTGACATAATATATCTCATTATTTCTTATTCTACAGTATTATTTTTATTTCTCTTCCCCCTTCCTGATTATACTTACATTCATTCTCTCTACTCTCCTAATCTGGGAGCCCTCTTCAATTCTGCTGCCCAGTTTATATTTTCTTTTTGTATCACAAACCCTTTTCTAAACAAATCCCAGCAGCATTTTTTGCATTCTTTAAGGAAGTTTTTCTGCTGGTTCAATCTCTTCTCCACCATCTTCTCTCCTGCTCTACAAAAATTCTCCTTATACATGCAATTCCCATACGCAATACAATTTTAAAATATAATTTAGAATATAATTTACATGAGTATAGCTATATTTGAACTCCAGCTCAACTCCTGAGCAAATGTTTTTATCCCTACCCAACTCCTGCAGTCTCTTTTTCTGTTCCTCTCGCCATTTGCGAATGCTCTCAGGCTCCTGTGTCAAACGGTCAGCTCTGGCAATGGCTGCATAGGCATCTGTAGGTCCATTGGATTCCTTGGGACAAAAGAAACTAGATGAAATGTTGGTCTCCCCAAACAAGGAATGATTAGGAAGCAGAACATAGAGGAGTCTACAATCCTGTCAAAAAGTCTTGCATAAGATTATAGGCAAATCCTAATCCTAACAGATTGGGGGTTTGTTTAAGCATAATCCAGTATTTCCCCCCAAAGTTAAATCAAAGAATGTGATATAGAAAACTGAGAATATGAGGACACTCTGAGGGCTCCCTCATGCAGAAACTAGCACAATTAGCTGCAGTCTTATAAAAGCAGATACTTTTCAAAGTTACACATTTAACTGATTCATGAACATCTCCATCAGCCATGTACCTGCCTTCTCTTAATCAACTTGCCTTGTCATTCACTGCCAACATGATTTTCATATCTGTGCTTCAGGTGAATTCCTGAAATTCTAAGGGGTAATAGCTGTAAGACAGCCGTTGTGATACAATTCTTATGATGTCACAATCTTTAAAGGGCCAATGTCTTGCTGCAATCTTCTCTGACCAGAACTAAGGTGTTGATTTCAGTTGAGTTTTAAAACTGCCATTTGTGTCAACTGTTGTCATGGTAAGAACCATTTTCACAATCTAAGGCTGAAATCACAAGGGAAATGCTAAAGGTGGTCATCTTCATGAAAAGGACAGTAATAGTAGTAATTAAATAAATCAACTGCAAAATTAAGAGGAACCCCTCAATACAGAGTCTGTTTATAGACCATAATTTTGAAAATGCTGGGTCCAGCATCAGGTTCCTGTAGTTATTTCCAGAAACCTGTGCTGTAGCTTGTTTTTACATAAACAAAATGATCCTATGAACAAACTTTCCAACTTATCTAGAATCATCCAAAAGGCTAGCTAGTTTTCTTCTGTACCTCTTATTGCACCCTCCAAAATTAAAGAGAACTGAGTTTTATACACTGCAGATAGGAATGCTGATTCTGGATCTACTGCTTCAGGTTGGGCTAGATCAGGTTCATCTACAGCTTCAAGTTGGACTAGATAGGTTACAATAATAAATTGTCATCTGGAGTTGCCTTCTCTAGAGGTGAGTGGGAGGCAGATTGCTCAGTCCAAAAAAAGGATCTCTGAGGTATGGGGAAGGTGGTTGCTTAAGAGACAGGAGGAAGAGAAAAAGAAAGGGGCATGTGCACTTAGAAAACTATTTCTATAATACTGCTACTTATAGGGTTGAACACATGCCAACTCAACCCTGAATAAGCTAAAGTTTCTATAATTTTGTTTCTTCAGTTGAATCATGCCAACTTATAGGGTTGAACTTATAGGGTTGAACACATGCCAACTCAACCCTGAGTAAGCTAAAGTTTCTATAATTTTGTTTCTTCAGTTGAATCATGCCCAATTCTTGGAGGCTTCCTGGACATGTCCCTGCAGTTTTCTCAGCAAGGTTTTTTAGAAATGACCTACTGTTGCCAATATAATTACATAAATCAAACTATAATTATGTGACTCTAAATCACACCAAGAAGAAGCCAAAAATTCCAGTAATAGCCAGCTGCCTTTCCCACTGATCTCAGGCAGACAAGAGGCTGTCACATGTCCTGCTGTAGAATGGTATCCCGTGAACAGTTATGCCTCTGATCCGCCTTAGTAGCTCTTTTAAATGATTTCCCATACACATTGCACTACAAGTGCAGGACAATACAGAAAAGCGAGGAAGATAAAGGATTTTGTTTGAAAAAAAGAAAAGAAAAGTGTACTGTTCAATTCTACTAGCATAACAGGGTTCTTCTACAATGTAAAAAGGCACAAAGTTGCTATTCGATAATCATTATCTTGGTATGCAGATTATTTAGTACAGTCAGAGCATTGCCTCAAAGGAGCTATTGTCTTTTTCGAGTATTTACATTATTCCAAGATAGCGGGGGAAAGTAGATAAAAACCACACAGAAAAATGCTTTCTGTGTGAAGGTTGGAATTAATAATATAAGGATATGCCTGCAATTTTCAAGTCAACATTCTTTCATCCAAAAAAAAGGAACAATGCTAGTTTGTTTATATTTGTGAAGTGCTTGATATAACTGAAAGACAGAATTATTGCATTGGAATTTTCAAAGCTAAATTTTGTATTGGATGGAGAGTAATGTAGCAGTTCAATTTACTGGAAGTTAGTCCCACAAAATTAAAATGGATTTAGTGCTAAATAAACATACATATAATTGGACTGATTCATGATTCCCTCAGTACAAACCGAAAGAAAAAGGAACAATGCCTTTTTTGGCTTTTGGATCTGGTAGAATGTTACTGTCTTTTCCAATCTAGCCTCTTCCAGACCAGTTAGCAAGGGTCATATCTGTTGAAAATTAAGGAAGCAGAGGTCTAACTCACCTAGAAGGTATAAAAAAGCTATCCATGTCAATGCTGTCCTTTCGATACTTCCATGTCTATGTTTAATTGGATGTTCAACTTCACAGCAGTCATTCTCTCCTTACAATCATAATTATCTCCCTCAATAATGTCAGTGCCTTCAAATCTACCGGTTGGTTTTAGAAGAAATATTTATAAGCTCTTACTGTAGATGACTGATTGGAACATGGATAAGCACCATTTTTTGTGGCTTTAATTTTTATCAGCCCATATGAGCACAACGAATGAAAAGGAACTATGGAAACGGTAATCACCAATATCTAGGGTAAGGGGATGCTTATAGAAGAGAATATATGTACCCCAGAGGTGAACTGCAGAGTTCTTGGTGCTGTCTGATCTTGGTTGCTTGCAGACGTTTCATTATCAGACCAGGTAACATAATCAGTGCGAGTAAGTGTGGGGCTGGTTTCCTGTTTATATGCAGTAACATATAAGAGAATTCTATTATGAACAACTTCAGTCAAAAACTGAAGAAAACTTACTAGCATTGCAATGTGCTAGTAAGTTCACACTATTTTCCCCTTTTCTTTGAGTGACAAGCAAAAAACCCCCAAATGCTCCAGAAAAGAATTCTTAAAGAATTGTCTCTAAGGTTGGACTACAGCTATTCTTCTGTACATTATATCAACTTATGAAAGTTGATATGTGATTTAGAGCCCCAGTCAGTTCAGACTCTCACCTGAAACACATCACCGTTCACAGTAGTTCCTCCTGTGTTTTCAAAATTAACTGCAACAAAGGGAAAATATTAAAGTGTTATTCAACGTTCAAGTGTAAGAGAAAACAGTCAGTCACCAGTTACTTGCAAAGTTTAACCTGCAAAAGACAGACCAGCATCAGACTTTATTTTGAAAAGTACTTCCCTGTTTGGCTAGATGGGGAGAAAGCTATTTAACTAAGGAATAGGAACACATAAAACCTGTAAAAGGTGATATGGGCCTCCAATAGAGCTGAGGTCAAAAATCTGGGAGAAAAACAATTTGTTAAAGGAAAAATCTCCTGCAAAGTGAGACTTTTGGTATCTTCATAGTCACATCCATGTAAGGTTTTTTTGGTGGTAATATAACTGTGGTTTGCCATTGCCTTTTTCTGAGATATTTTCAGATTTTCAAGTCAAGGAAAAGAATGAATATTTGATTTGTACTTTTTCATGCTACAAAGTATACTGGTCCAATTAGTAATAAGGCTACTGAGTTTAGGATAAAAGAAGGTTGAGTCTCCCCTGCCACATTTACGTCTTCATTTCACTTCTATCCACATCTGTGGTGGTTAAAAAATGAGATGAGAGGCAGCAGAGATGCTGCATATGACTTATGCAATAAGCCACTTAGCATTGTACATCTGAAGTGGTATAGAAGCATTTGGAATAAATTATTAAATGTTACAGTCATCCATTTCTATGTCTAAAAGCCAGAATGGAAAAATTAGCCATATAAGAGATGAATAAATATATCAGAAATCATGAATACCAATTGTGATGAAAGCATTTTAACTATAATTTCATCTGATATCAGGGTGTGGACATCAGGTTTGGCTAACTAAAAATGGTTTAATATTCATCTGCAGTTTGCTCTGGTACTCTGGGGCTACTGATTTGTAAAATTCACCAAATGTACACTGTATATAGGATTATTGTTATCTATGCATTTAATAGTCCATAGTTTATTTTACAATTGTGTTAAATAAGCAGAAGTGATTTGGTTCAATATAATCCTGCCATAAATCATAATTTATCTACTCTAATAGCTGGATTCATGCACTGCATATTCTATTTTGCACTCATCCATTTTCTCACACAGACATTTTTCTGTTGGGATCATAAAATGGTAAAAGGGTAGACAGTGACATTTTATACTGTATAGCTCATTAGAGCAACTTACTGCCCTCTAGATATTTTGGATAAAAATGCCCATAATCCACACCTAGGAAACAGCTATGTAGTCTGACATTGAAACGAATAAAAATCTGAAAGTGATTAAGCTCTAGATATGATTAATCTACTCTTGGACTGTAGTGGAAGGAAATATTTATCCCCCCCACCCCTCATTTTTAGTTTTAAAAGCACAGAAATTTATCCTGTCCTGATGCTGGCAAATTATAAGGCTTAACTATTGCCACATGCTATAAAGATTCTTGAGCTTACCTCGAATTTCCAATATTCAAGTGATTTTTTTAAAATATGTGACATTTGGTATCTATGAGATAAACTTTATTTCTGAAGCTCCATTTTGCCAGACTAGGATTATATATCACACTAAACCAGTGGTTCTCAACCTTTTTAATGCCGTGACCCCAACCGGTCGTACGTCGAGGACTAAACCGGTCGTAAGTCGAGGACTAAACCGGTCGTAAGTCGAGGACTAAACTGGTCGTAAGTCGAGGACTACCCAACCAGTCGTAAGTCAAGGACTTTCCCTGCCCGGGAGCGCCGCACATGCGTGGTTCCGCCCCCTGCGCCGGCCGAGGCATAGCTGGCAAGCGGCAGAGATGGAGCAGGCCGACCACCAGCTGGCCCAGCCCAAGGGAGGTAAGGCACCCGCCGGAAAAGGGGAAAAAAATGGCGGACAAATAAATGGCGGACAAAATAAATGGTGGACAGCCTTGCTTGGCGACCCCCATGAAATGGTCGATCGACCCCAAATGGGGTCCCGACCCACAGGTTGAGAACCACTGCACTAAACTATGTTTTAAACAACACTTTACTGGACATACAGTATAATAATTGTTGGGTTTGGATAGAACCGTGTTTCCCTGAAAGTAAGAACTAGCTTGATTTTTGGGGGTGGGCCTAATATAAGCTCTACCCTGAAAATAAGCCCTAGTTTGGGGGCGAGGTTCATGCCTCAAAATCAAGCTAGAGTGGGGCTAACGGGGTGGAGCTGCACCCCGCACCCACTTACAGGTAGGACCGCCGCAAGCAGGCCTCCTACGCCCTGACACTTGTCACGCTATGTGGCTCATCGCACTGTTCCCACTCCTCGCGGCAGGAGGCCGCATGGTGCTTCGGGCCATTGCTGCTAGTCACGGCAGGATGCTACGTGGCTTTTCGGGTCATTGCCCTAGTCACAGCAGGATGCCGTGTGGCGTTTCAGGCCGTTGCTGCTCCTTGCAGCAGGAGGCTGCACAGTGCTTTGGGCCATTTGCAGAAGGCCTCATGGTGCTTCAGACGGTGCTGCCAGTCAAAGCAGGATGCCACACGGTGCTTCAGGCCGTTGTCGCTCCTTGTAGCCGGAGGCCGCATGGTGCTTCAGGCCACTGCTGCCAGTCGCAGTAGAAGCCTGCACACTGCTTTGGGCGGTTGCCGCCAGTCACAGCAGGATGCCACATGGCGCTTCAGGCCATTGCCACCGAAGCACCATGCAGCCTCCTGCAAATGGCCCGAAGCGCCACATGGTGTCCTGCCGCGACCAGCAGCAATGGCCTGAAGCACCATGTGGCCTCCTGAAAATGGCCCAAAGCTTCGTGCAGCATCCTGCCATGAGCAGCGGCAATGGGCCCGAAGCACCATGCAGCCTCCTGCAAATGGCCCAAAGCGCCACACAGTGTCCTGCTGTGACCGGCAGCACCGGTGTGAAGCACCATACGTGGTCCTGCCACGACCCAAGGCACCGGCACAATGTGCCATGTGGCATCTGGCCACAAGTGGCGGCAAGCGGCCACTGAAGAAGTCAAGCAGCAGCGCGACAGGTGTCGGAGCGTGGGAGGCCTGGCTGCGGCGGTCCTAAGGTAAGACATCCCCTGAAAATAAGACCTAGTGCCTCTTTTTGAGGCAAAAAAAAATGTAAGACCGGGTCTTATTTTGGGGGAAACATGGAATTTAACCCATAAATCATAGGTTATAAAGCACATAGGTTATGCAAAAAGCCATAAGACCACACTATTGCTTATTTATCTTTTACTATGGGCAACTGAAACAGAAATAAGTCATGCATCTTGACTTTTTTAAAAAAAAGTTTGTTTATGTGAATTTAATAGCTACTCAACTCAAATGGATTCAAGCATCCTGGAACACTTTTTTAGTCTTTTCTCACTTTGCCTTATTGATTCAAAAAAGCCAGTTTGGTCTAGTAATTAAGTAATTAGGGTAGAAACTAGGAAACTGAGTTCTGATCCAGCCCTAGGCATGAAAGCTGGCTGGGTGACTTTGAGCCAGTCATTCTCTCTCAATTCATGATGTCGGGCTTGGGCAGCAAGCCAGTCGGACAATTTCTGTCACAATTAATGGGTCAACACTTGACTGATCTGAAAAAAAGTGGACCGTGCACTTCCAAGAAAAACACTAAGAAATAAAAACTGTCATAGATAAAAATATAGATTTATGTACATATGGCCATAATATTGGACTCAGTAATAATAATCAATCCAGAGGAGAAGTTACTGAATATGGCCTGGATATAGCCATCAGATATGGGCTTCAAAAATATCTGGCTTACCACTAGACAGCAAAGAGATAAAACAATTTCTTACATCCAGCAGCTATCTGGATATTGGCAGACTCAGTCTAATACAGTAGCCCTAGGTCTGTATGGTGGTAAGAAATCCTTAGCAACAGTTTAAACAGTTCCTGGGATTCTGGGCTCCTCTCCTGCATCTGTTTGAAAGGACCAGATAAAGTATGAAAAGAGAAGCTGTGACTAAACAGTTTTTTTTTCTTGTATAGGATGAAACAAGTTGTATCCTAGCAGTAAGTAGCAAATATAACAATTTGCAAGAAAAAAGCTATATACCACCTCCACTTAGTGGGGAAGTCCAACGTCTCTAACCTGAGACCCAGACAAAACTATATGCTCTCCACTCTGAAAATGTAAATGAACAAGGAAAAAAAAATAAAGGTGGATCTCTATAGCATCAATACAGCTTAAATTTCTTGCTGGAGAACCAGAAAAGTTTCATGACAGCTACCATAGGGAGAAGCAAGAACAGACCTGTTTACTTGCTCTGAATCTGCACTTTCAGCAGCAGTAGGACATACAGAAATTAACCGGTACAGCTTTGTTTTGGCAATGCACAGAAAAGACTGCCTGCTAAACTTTCAGGTGTCCCAACTAGTAGGAAAGTATGACAGTGTAAAAACACAGAGCTTTAGATGAATTCAGCTTTAAATGAAAAATAGTATTTGGGGGTTGCGAAGCACCTTTCTGTTCCTTTCTTTCCCCTGATATCACCCACATTTTGAATATTAGGCTGCACCCAGATCTGGTCTGGCAACCTTTGTGAGGCCTCTCCCAAAACTAAACAAGAACGTCAATCTGCCTACGATACATCAACTTTTAATTGTCACCTCTTCTTTCTGCAGCCTCTTTTTCCCAGCCCAGTGCTTGGGCCAAATGCCATCTGTTCTTGTCTTAGCCAAAGAACACATTACTTACAAAAACAGGGCTCCTGATGGATCTTGCAGTGTGTGTGTGTGTGGGGGGGGCTCTTGCCTACAGACTAGGCTTGTTTCTCTTTCCTTCTTCTGTGGTTATCTAAGGCTGCACTAAAGAGTCAAAGGTGTGTTTGCCTCTTCTGAGAAAACCAACCCATAGCTGGTTCCTGACGCAGAGCTGGCTCCAAAGAGGGAAGGTGACAAATCAGCTAGTTCCACAGAGCAGAGATTCAGAGTAATCTCATACGTATTTTGTTTGTGCTAAGCCATAGTTAGTTTCAAACAGTTCACAGAACAGCCCTAATTGCTTTTACATGAAGCCAACACAAAAATCAGGCGACTGGATAGCTTAACGTAAAGGCATAAACCCAGTTGCGATTTATGGTGCTGCCGCAGAAGAGTCACTATTATGGAGCCTCAAAACTTTAACATCCTGCCTTTAAATTAGGAGCTCAGGATAGTGCATGCAGTGTCCCTTCCTCTGATTTCTTCTCACAACAACCCTCTTTATTTATTTATTTATTTTTCATAATTTATATGCCGCCCTTCTCCCCACGGGACTCAGGGCGGCTCACAGCATATTAAAATAACACAATACAAACAACACACACAACATTTCCCCTATAAAAGCCAATTAAAACCAAATATTTGTAGCTGTGACATTATTAAAATCATTAAAAATTATCCCTATTTAAAATTCTGAGGTTGATTGAGCTGAGGGGGAGTATGACTGGTTCCTAAGTGCCAGCAACAACATCCTGTGGCTGAGGCTCCTTTTCACAACTTAAGAACAAAAGTGGCCTTCTAGAAAGGCTGGCAAGAACGCACCACTGGCAACCTGTTTGGAAAGATGTATTTGAGACTACAATTCCCATCACCACTGGACTTGGTGGCTTGGATGAGGCCTCAGCACACGCGCCTCTTCAGTTTTTGCTGGCTTTCTCTGGCAGGCTGAGGCTAGGCAGCCACCGAAATGGCTGATGACTGGCTGTGCGCCCTTCGGGAAAGATCCCATTTTTCCCGACATGCTGCCCCCTCGGTCCCGCGGCGCCGTGCCTGGGCAGGCCACGTGCACGTCCCCTTCGTGTAGGATGCCGCCCGCCCTCCCGCCCGCCTCCCCTTCGCCCCGCGCGCTCACTCCGAGGCTCCCCGGCGGCCTCCTGGCTGCCCCTCGCGGCTCCTTCGGCGCAGCTGATGCCCTCGTCGTTCTCGATCCCCGCAATCTCATTCTCCTGCTGAGCCAGGAAGGCAGCGGCCGGGTCCTCTTCGGCGGCCTCGGCTGCTCCGCTTTCCGAGGAGGAGAAGAAGCCGAAGTCATCCGCCATGGCGGCCGTTTCCCGCAGCTCTCAAAGCCCGCCTTCCTCCGCAATGGGCACGTTGAGCAGCGCCCGCAACCTCGGCGGCCGAGAGACGCTCCGGGAGCCGGCCAGCCGAGCAGTGGGCGACCAGGAACCGCCGGCTCAGCTGTCACTGCGGCGCCCGCGGGAGGAGACTGACGCGGCGAAAGGAGGTGACCTCACCCGCCAAGCTGCTAGCGCATTCCGGAGCCATTAGAGGGAAGCAGCGGCCGCCTTGGATTTCGTTCAGCATCAGCTCTGAATTTCCGCTCCCTGGAGCTGTGGCGTGGGAGGATGAACGTCCATCCTATTGTTGGGAATGTTGTCGCATCCCAACATTCAACGGCATCGTGATACTCTCCGAAGAGGTGCTCTCTACAAAGCACGGGCTCTGTTGCTGCTTTGGTGATGGCCAAGCCAGCAAATAAACTAGCAATTTGCAATCTTTTTAAAGTCAGCTGCTTGAAAAGTTCTACTTGCTTGCGTGCCTGCTTTCCTCGTCTCTTTTCCCCAGGCATCTAAACATATGCAGCAATGACCTTTTTTAAAAAAAAAAATGTTGCCATAATGCCTTCATTGGCCCCCAACCTACAAATAAGTCAGTTTAAGTTTAGCTGTATTACTGTATGTTAAAATAACGCTTTCCCCCTTAGCTGATGGCACCATCGATCTAACCAAATCAGGTGAATAATGAGTGGGAGGGTGGGATCAAAGCAGTATCAAGTAGTGATCAAGCACTGTCTCACTTGGCCCTGATCAGCTCTCTCTAGAGAGAGCTCAATATAGCACTGCTGGCCAGTCATCTGTCAGAATTGTGCAACAGTGTTAGGTTGCAGTGGATGTTTTAACACTATGCTCCTTGTCAATTTAGTGCAAGGCTGCAACAGTGAAATAGAGACTATCTCATCCCATCTCATCACCTCTGGATCAGCACCCACAAGAATCCAGAAGATGGCATTTGTGGTCTTTAGAAAGCAAAGGAAAGATATATAAATTAAAAATAAAGAGACTGCTTATGATTGAACTCTCTTTGTGATTCCAATTTATTATTTTAAAAAAATATATTCAGCTTGGGATGTCACAGCTATGGCACAGGGAAATGACAAGGTGCTGCAGCCAAAGGTGCCCCAATCCTGCTACAGTGCCATGATTGGTGGATGTTTTTCCCAACCAAGTAGACATGTGCAAAAGATATATGGGACAGCAGAGCTGGCAGAATCAACTTTATCAGGAGCTACACATGAAAAATCAGGACAGACCATTTAGTGCAGTGGTTCTCAACCTTTTTAATGCCGTGACCCCCAACCGGTCATAAGTCGAGGACTAAACCGGTCGTAAGTCGAGGACTTTCCCTGCCCGGGAGCACCGCGCATGCGTGGTTCTGCCCCCTGCGCCGGCCGAGGCGTAGCTGGCAAGCGGCAGAGATGGAGCAGGCCGACCACCAGCTGGCCCAGCCCAAGGGAGGTAAGGCACCCGCCGGAAAAGGGGGAAAAAAATGGCGGACAGCCTTGCTTGGCGACCCCCGTGAAATGGTCGATCGACCCCAAATAGGTTGAGAACCGCTGATTTAGTGAGTCAGTGTTGTTGACTCGAGTTGAGATATGATCGGGATCACCAATGCAAGCAAGATATTTCATGCTAGTATAGTTTCCTGCTTGCTGAAGGATGGTTGGCTATTATTTTACCTCAACTGAGAGGAAAGGCTAAGAATAAGAATAAATATACCAGTTTATAAAAATACTGTACATTCTCACAGATAAACCAAAAATTTAGGTGCCAAAATACTTCTTCAAAATTGGGTTGGGCTTATCCATGAATATATACAGTAATACTTTTAAAAATACCCATCTTTCCCATGTATGCTCAAATATAAGCAGGGATTTTAAACCAAAATTGCAGGTCCATAAGTGGTGCAATGTTCATGATATTTTGGTTAAAAAATAGAGGGTCAGCTTATTCACTGATGGACATTTATGCAAGTATGTATGATATGAGCACATAATATACTAAACCATGCTTTGCAAACTTTAAGCTATTAAATCATGCTTTATAAACCATATTAACTGGATTCATACAGTACGTTATCCCAGAATAGTGTATGCAAACTATTCTTAGTTTACTAATTAATCATAATTGCCTTGGTTTCTGCATTGCATTAAGCTACAGACAATCTTCTTATGACTGAATATGGTCCCAATGAATACACTATTTAATGAGTGTGTTCTCTGTAATGTATCATGAACCACATTGCTGAAACATACCTATGATTCTACAGAGAATTATCTTGCATATCTGATATAGTGGAGTTTTATTTATGAAAGCTTATGCCTCAATATATTTCTTAGTTACCTCTATTCAACAGACTATGCAATATATCCTAATAATTTGAATTTTATGAAAAATGTCCAACATAGCTGAACAAAGCTGCAATTCAGCAAATGGAACCTTAACCTTAACTTAGTATCCATATTCAGGGAAATGTGAAACACAGATTAATTATCTCTAGTTAAAAACTCCTGTAGTATTTATTACCTTTGTAATTTTGTATGGACTTAGTCTAACAGAAATTCTATGAAATTGAAGTAAGTAGGCGTCAGATTGCAGCTTTAAAACACATCAATAGATAATGGGGATTCTCTATGTTTAATGATTCCTTTTTTAAAAAGTCACACAGTTTCAATTTGAGCGATAGTTTTGTTTTTTTAGTAATGTGCTAACTAGGCCATATTGCCAATATCCTCATTCATTCATTTGTTCCTGAAGGTGAAATATGGGATCAGCCAAAAGCCCTTAACTCTTTCTCAGGGAAAGTAAAACTGTCAACTCAGCCATAAAACATTTAGAAGGTCATAGAATGCTGATAAGCTGGGAAAAGATACTGAGAGGCCGGCAGAGTTCTGGGAAAGCAAAAGCAAAGTGACTCCCTAGAAAGGAACTATGTTCGTGAAATATTATCTCTTTGTTCTTTCAAAACTTCAGTCTTTGTAGTCCTGCCTCATTATACTTATGGTCTCACCGATCTCACTAGGTGCATTGCATACTATATGCAATCAAATGATTGTGCTACCAAAATCACATGTATACTGTAATTTGAAAAAATACATAAAGAGGGATTATACAGTAATCCCTCCCTTCTTTATGACTGTCTTTGCCTCCAGCACTTACAATAAACTAATCTGTATTTCATTGCAGTTATATCCTGGTCTCTGGTTCAAACATAAACCTAAGAAAACTCTTCTATACCTTTCTAACACTTGTTTCCACATGTTTTGCTGTGAGAATTTACTGTATAATTTGAAAGGATCATGGATAAGAGACATTGTCTCTCTCTCTTCTTTCTTTGGTTTCTATTCCATATACAGCTATTATTAAAAGGGACAGAGTGCTATCACAAGTCCCGTAATCTTCTATAATTCCCACCTATCTTGCCTAGAAATCACACTGCTCCCTTGAAGGCAGGGCATGGGAAGGAACATTCATGCACTGCCTTCTGATTCATCCCTCCAAAATTCCCTTCCCCAGTTCTCTCCTTCCATAACAGGATAAAGCAGCTTAGATGAAGATGTTTAAGTGACACAGTAAAAATCTAGTTTATTCAGCCAGACGTTCTAGATTTGCATAAGGCACTGAACCAAATCATATTGAATGAGTTCAACCAATGCACTGTACAGTAGCAACCAGTCAGACGCATATTGAAGATTCATCCCTAGCAAAGGAAGAGCAGAAGAAGGGGTTTTGTAAGATATTGGGTCTCTTCTCTGGTTTTGCCTTCAGATTCAGATTGCCTGTGCTGAATTCTTCTCCCCTATCATTGCTATTCAGTAAGTCTCTTTGAAATAAACCAATCATTGGACATTCAATTTATGGTTGTTCCCAAATGGAAATAAGCACCCTTGCAAAATATTGTATGCAAAAGAAGAAAAGAGTGTCACACTTAATTCTTATTGAAGATAAGAGGAAGGGAAGGGATACATGACAACTTATCTTTCTTTCATTTGGAAATGATCCTACCCAGGTGATTCATCTTCCTTCCCTTACAATAGATGGCTGGTGTCTGATTAATACTGTATAACATGCCTTTTCAGTGGAGAAACCAGAACAGTTCAGACTTGGTTTAGTATATTTTTCTTATACGCTTTTATTGATGTTGCTTAATAGGCACTGCACTCAAATTTTAATATTCTAATACCATTTCCTTCTAACTTGAATAGTGAAATTGTTTCTGGATACTGTTTCAGCTGCAGGTTAAATCTTCATGCTCTAGAGCAGTGGTGGCGAACCTATGGCACGCGTACCAGAGGCGGCACTCAGAGCCCTCTCTGTGGGCACGCGCGCCATGCCCCAGAGATGGCAACTGTCCGTCTTCAACCAGCCACCCGCTAACTCGCTGAGGTCCCACATGGCCAGATGCATCCCAGCACTCATGCGCTCGCTGGCCTCTGTGTGCAGGGGCCGAAGGTATCAGACAGCAGCCGCCCCGGCCCCTGCCTCACCTTGCCCTGTGACAATGGCACTCCCACCCTGCCTCGCCTCACCCGGCAGGACGAGCCTCCTGCCCATTGCCCCACGTGCCAGAGACCCCCTGGATCTCCCTCAACCCTGCCTGGCCCCCACGGGTGTCCCTCCCCACGAGCAACATCAAGGTGATCATGCCCACCTTGGCCACAGCCACCCAATCTGCCATCACCACCACAGCCATGCCCACCCAGTGGACCATGCCCACCTGGCACCCGGCAATAAGTAAGTGGGTTTTGGGTTGCAATTTGGGCACTCGGTCTCTAAAAGGTTTGCCATCACTGCTCTAGAGGCCAGTAAAGTAAAAACCCTCTCCTGGAAATTGAAGCACAAAGTTTGGTTTTAGTGTCTTGTAGCGCGCGCGTTCCTATGTAGATCTATTCCCAGTGATTTCCTAGCGCTTTTTAATAGGATTGTAACGACGATCACCTGAAATTATATTGTCAGCGGACAATTCACGTAGGCAAACCGTCCATTTGCTGTTGGATTCCAATTCCCATCATTCCTAGACAGAGCGGTAGCTATTCAAAAGAAAGCATACTTCAGAGCGTCCAACAAAAATGTAACTAAACTGAGTACCGCCTCGGCACAGAAATACACGCAGGCATGTCTTACGCTCCATTCATTCGCATAAAACCACGTGTCACTCTAGATTCTCAAGAGGATGAGATGCTGCTCATAAATAAACCCGGAAGCTGTGGGGGACGCTGGCAAATATGATCTATCGGTGTGATCATAGACTTGCAATCTCGGAATCGTTTTATAGTTTGGCGTTTTGTCTCGAATCTCAGCTAGCCTTAATTCCACTTCTAATCTACAGTGTTAATTATGGGTTACACGTCGAGACGTCATTGGTAACTCTACCCGCTAAAGCTCTCCAGCTGGTTATATGCTGAAAACTGTGTATTCAACCAAATTAAGATGAACGAAAAGATTATTTCCGTTGATTTCACAGGGAATATACTACTAATATACTAATCATTATTAAAATAAAATTCGGGATATCTTCTTTTTTTGCCATCGTTTCGCAAATCAAGCAACAAGGTCTCCGTTTCTCACACATAGAATTGTAATAAGATTCCTAAAGCTGAAGCGTGACATCGCTCCACGTCGCTACCTCGGCGCTAAGAGGGATGGGGGGGAGAAGGGTAGCTCTAATCTCTATGGTGACACGTACAGGTAGAGCGTAAACGGAAGGTTCGAATTGTCACGTCATATCCGTCGAGTGACGCAGCTGCGGGTCAGAGGCGGCGGCAAAATGGCGGCATCGGACGAGCGGGAGTTGTCGGCGGAGCAAACTGAGAAGCTCCTTCAGTTCCAGGTGCTGGCCCGGGGCACGGCGGGTGGGTGGACCTGGGTGAATGGAAGTAGGCCGACGACCCTTGCTAGAGCCCCGTCTAAGTTGTCCGTCGGGGTTTTCTAGCGTGCAGGGAAAAGCGGGAGCAACTTGGCCATTCGCTGCTGCTGGCCGTGGGATGGCAGCGGGACCATGTGCGGTGGGGACGGCTGTACGGGATGGTAGTGCTTGGAAAAAGGCAGTTTTTCTCCGCGGACTTAGAAGAGCACGGTGAAGGCTTCTGCCTGTGTGTGTGGTTTCTACCGGAGGCTCTGCGTAAAACGAATGGCTTCTTTTTTTCAAAGGAAATTACGGCGGGGGGGGGGAAGAATCTGTAATGCAAAGTCTGAGCTTACTTGAAATCTACTTATTTATACGTTGCCTTCGAAATTCATTAATAGTAGCAACCCATCGCACGGTAGGTTGATTAAAGACAACAGGAAATGAGTCAGTACGCGGATATGTTGGGAGAAACCTCCAGTCCATTCCAGGCTGGTTGACCGGACACCCTAAATGATAAGTTGACATGGAGCCCATTATTATGAATATTTACTTTAGAATAAGCTGTTAAATGGATTCCCTCCTAACCAAATGTACAAATGCATAGCATTTATTCCTATATTCTATCTTGTTCTAGGACACTGAGCTATACAGTACACAGAAATCATTGTAGAGTAAATAAAGAGAATAAGATTTTTATGTTTACTACACCATAAGCATATTAGGGAAGATATCACCCTGGACAGTTTTGGCAACAACTTGTAGAAAAGTTGGCAACCCTTGAGAATTCCTAATTAGTTTTAATTGATGGGATATATCTCTTAGATACATAAACTTAAAAACTATAGACCATTCCTATAAAGTCACACTTTTTAAATTCAGAGTATGGCATTGTTACATGCATTACAATTTATGACTACCTTATATTTAGTTTTTATGATAAATTTGGGAAGGCCTATTAAATCAGGTCTGCCTCTGCCTCCTTCAGTTTCTTTTGGCTTTTCACAGCAGTTTCCAACATAACTACAGTGAGAACAGGGTTGTTGTTTTTCCTGGATATGCAACTTTTGTTCTATTATTCTTGGTTTATGAAAAAGAAACAAATATAACATGGAATATTTACAATTGAAATATAAAAAAAAATGATAGGACTTTAAAAATCCACCCACCATTGTGAGGGATTTGGATAGGTCTTATGGGACAGTGTTTATTCTAAGCCCTACCATCTCAATTGCCTTGAAAATACTTCCACATTGGCCCATAAAAGAAGCTGAGAGTTACCTATCTCTTGTTATTCGATAATACCACTGATTATATAGATATCCAATTTCAATCCCAGCTGTTCCTTTCCTAACATTTTTAAGTATTTGGCCTATTGGATTATTTATAATTCAAAGGTCTGTGTATTGTTTTGTAACCAGTAATTACAAACAAAGTTATGCATTGTAATTAGTTTAATAGATGTGTTGTCCTAAATTGGATTTTGGGCATTAAGGTGTCTGGTCTTCTTTCGTTATCAATTTATATTACACTTTAATGTTGAACAGAACAGAAAATACGTTTTGCATAATTCTGTACATTAGCCTTTCCCAATTTGTCAGTTGAGGCTGTAGTTCTGAGAACGCCTAGCCAGTATTGCTTTCATCCATGTTTTTGGAAGTAGCAGATACAGTACATCTGGATAGTGAAAGATTGAGGAAAGCTAAATACTTATGTTCAGATTTTGATTCAGTTATATCAAACAGAGGCTACACAATCACTGCTATACATCATACTTAATACTGGTAATGTTCCAAAATGATAGAATTGTGTCGTCCCTATGCATTTTAGGTAGCCATAATTTTATTTGCTACTGTTATACTATCCTGATTGCTTAAAGTGCTGCAGGCAGAATTGATAAAACCATGCATGCTAGGTTGTTATGGTTATTTTGAGAAGAAATTTGATGGCAAATTGATTTTTTGTTTGTTTGTTGTATCTGTTGAAGAGAACATGGTGATTTTTAAAATTAGAAATTAGAAAGAGTCTGGTAGCATCTTTTTAGACTAATATATTTTAATAATAGACAATCTTTCATGCAGAAACCAATCTGAGTCAGTAACCGGGACCAGACCATAACTTTTCATGAACCACAGCTGTAGTTGTGGCTGGGCTGTAGTTCACATAAATATGTCTTTTATTAATGTGTTTAATTTGAAAAGGAACTACCAAACTCATTCTGATTTTTGGCTACTATAGATTAACATAGAAGAATAGAATAGAATAATAACTTTATTGTCACTTTGAATGTACAATAATCGGCAGACATTAAAATGAAATTTTGTTGCAGACAGCTCTCAAAAGGATCACCACCTCCAATATACACTACATAAATATGACATAAATAAATACAGAATTATGCATATACCCACATATTGACACAGAGAAACAATACAGTCTAGTTCGGATTATATATACATGTGCATGGCGAGAAAAACGAATCTTTCGAGTTTACCAGACGGATGGCATAGGGAACAAAGCTATTACAGAATCAGGTAGTCCTGCTAGAAATACTTCGAAACCTCCTTCCAGAGGGGAGCAACAGAAACAGACTGATAAGTGTGTTTGTGGTGTCTCTAGCAATGCTTTGAGCTCTAAACACATAGTGCTTATAAGCAGCATCCCGAATACCAGGAAGCGAGCTTCCTATGATATTCTCTGCTGTCCTTACCAATCTCTGTAGGGACTTTCTATCTGAGGCACTGTTTCCACCAAACCAGACTCCCCTCCTTCCCTGGTATTTTAATAAATCAGGGTGCTTTTAGTTAACTTGAAATGTTTGCTTCACTAAGATAAATTTTACTCATAATCTTTTACCATCATATCCATCTGTAACTTGGGCTGCCAAATTCAATTATATTCTACTTTCCGAGCTTCATATTTTTTTTTGTAGAAATTAATTTACAGTGTGCACACTATTTTTCAAAATAAAATATTCTAAAAATAAAGGGAGAATATTGTCAAGCACAAAGAACAACACAATGAATTGCTCAGGGTATTTTCTTTATAGCTGTTTCCCCATAGGCAGGAATCTTGGCATATTAAAGCACACTCTGCATAACTATCCTATAGAACAGTGGTGGCGAACCTATGGCACAGGTGCCAGAGACGGCACTCAGAGTCCTCTCTGTGGGCACGCGCGCCGTCGCCCCAGTCCTAGGCCTTCAGCTGGGTTTTATAAAACCTTTTCGCTTTAGGCCTCCGCCGCCATGTGCAAAAAAAAAAAAGTTTCAATCAGTCAATTTCAACTTCTCGCAGGAAAAAAAAGATCTTGCAAAGTTGGAATTGATTAATTGAACTTTTTAGTCCCACCCAGTCTGCCGTTACCACCGTAGCCACGCCCACCCCAATGGGCCACACCCAGCCAATGGGCCACACCCACCCGGCACCCGACGATGCATAAGTGGGTTTTGGGTTGCAGTTTGGGCACTCGGTCTCTAAAAGGTTCGCCATCACTGCTATAGAATAAATCTTGTGAAGGATAAAGGTCTGTGGAGATTCTCGATCATCCAGGTCATGATTGTCCCAAAGGTGCTTTTCAAAGGGAACTGAAATTTCTTAGTTTTTTCCTTTAAAATGATTTTCCTTGAAAATGATACCACCTATATCCTGTCTGCAACATAGTCCTCTCAGCAGTCCCAGAAAGGGTCCACACCCATTTGCACTCTGATTCAGGTGACCCTGAGAGTATAGATAAACCCTCAGGTGGACTCCTCAGAGAGCTAACAAGCAACTTTCAGAGAACTAACATCCAGATGATTGCAAAGAATATAAATCCTTCCCCACCATTCAGTCAGAGCTGAGGAAGCTTCTTGAGAAGTGAAACATTTTCAACGAAAAAAAAACTAAGCAAGTGCAGTTGGCTTTTGAAAAGCACCTTTGGGAGTTGTGAAGATTTAGGGAGGATCCCTCCTGGCCCTCTTTCTGCCTACCAAGGACACAAGGCTGATTTCCCTCTTAGCTCCTTGTGAGAGACCCCTCCCCCCTCTAGATTCAATTCCAGATTCCACTACAAATATAAATCAAATAAATAAGCTTCAGCACAATAACTTATTTAATTCTGTACCATCACATGACACAATAACTATAGTTACAGGTATAAGAATCTAAAGGGTGTGAAAACTAATGGCAGAATTGTTTATATATCTTCAGGCTGGGGTCTTCGGCTTCGTGCTTGTGCGAGCAGAGTGTGATCGGAGCTGCCGTCTCTCTATAAATATTGGTGGGGGTGTGTGGAGTGCTGGCTTAGTTGCTGTAGGTGGATTGGTTGGCTGTGTGGGAGAATAATTATGGAAGCCATCAAAATAGAAAAACACCCCGACAGCATGAATAAACGTGACGATACATCCCGCCTGCCAGACATCTGGAAACTAGCCCTAATCAACAAACGAGTCCTAGCCACGAAAACTGACACTGGACCCAGAACAACACAGTACGCCACCACCATTCACCCTCACCAGACCCAAACCCATCCCTCAGACGAAATGCAACCACCATCCAGAAGCCAAACCACGCCGACATCACCAGCTGCTGCACCTCCCTCTGACCCCCACACAAAGCAAACGGACACACACCATGAACACAGAGCTAGACCGCAAACTCGGAGCAAACCAAAGCCTGGTATGCTACATCACAGCCTTCTGCTCTGGACATCACATCACAGAACTCAGGGGGTTACACCGCTAAAGCTCAGGATGTTACAACACAGCCAACCACCCAGGATGTTGCAACACAAAACTCAGGATATCACTACACTAGATCTCAGGATGTAATCACACAACCCATTACCCAGGTCGTTATAACACAAAAGGCTAATGGGCACACAGCCAGCACCTCAACTACTCAGGATGTTACGAAACAGCTGAACAATCCGCAAACAATAGCTCCCACACAGCCAACCAATCCACCTACAGCAACTAAGCCAGCACTCCACACACCCCCACCAGTATTTATAGAGAGACGGCAGTTCCGATCACACTCTGCTCGCACAAGCACGAAGCCGAAGACCCCAGCCTGAAGATGACGAGTGGGAAAATATACAGGATTCTCATGGTATTATTTTAAAAAGCTCACATTTGAGGGCAATTTAAAATTTGGCCCTTTTATATTTTTGGTGGGAATGAAAGAGAGCAATAGGTAAAATAGGTACAGCAACTTCACAGTTGCGTAATCTGCTTTGTTTCTTATTACTATAAAAAAAAGTGCCATCAGAAGCTGGTGGTATAATCTAAAGGTGGTCTGAAAGGACCCCAAAATGGGGGTTGGGAGAAGATGCAGAACTAAATTAGAGCTTATGCTTATATTTGGACAGGTTTATTCTTAAATATTTTGCTAAAAAGAATTTAGCTGTTAAGTTGGGGTGGTGAAGAAAAAGAAAAAATGTAGTCAGTTTATTAGCCAGAATATTTAGGGTTATTTTTTCCAACCTGTGATAGATGCCATCTTTCATCATATACCAACATATCTAAATGACAAGCACCAATTGGATTAGATACACTATAAGATGTACAGTTTCTACAGTTGTATTAAGTATTGAGAAACTGACCCTCTTAAAACATGTCTGAGAGACAGTCTGATCCAACTGAACACTTTAAAATGTGTTTGAATCTCCCTTAAAATTATAACAAATGTTAACTTTGGTTTGATAGTATGCTTGGATTTTAGTAAAATTGGATTTAATAGAGATATAGAAAGAGAGAGGATATTGGAAATTTAGTTTTAGCTAAAAAGTGCATACAGCTAAAAACTGTCTCCTTGTGATGTTGAAACCTATATAAAAATGCTGATGTGTGATGTTGTTAGTTCTCTCACATAAGGCTGCTATACTCTCTCATCTAGTATAATAACAGGGTGGATAATAATCTATGATTATTTTTTTAAAAAATTAAAAATCAGATTTTTTAAAATTTAAATCGGATTTTTTTTATTTTTATCAAATTTATTTTAATAAAATGCTTTTGGAGTAAAAATCTCTCTAAATAAAGTTTTCTATTTAAGATACATTAATATTTTAGTTTATTCAGCATGAAATGGAGCTTAATTATGTAGCAAGAGGCTGTATATTCTGCAATATTTACATTGTGGTAAACTCATTCAATGAATCCAAGCTTTGCAAGTGAGATAACATACACTGCATTGATGCATTCACACAATTTCACAATAACCATGAAATAAATCATAAAACAAAGTTCAGGAATGTTCTTTTATCCCATTGGTTTGCAAATCTATGTACACTACAAACTGTATGATTGAAGAAAAATACATCTGTACCAGGCTTTACGTGTTTTAATTAAATAAAAGAATTTGAGTAGTTCTCCAATTATCGTGTTTCCACGAAAGTAAGACCCAGTCTTATATTATTTTTGCCTGGCCGTGCACCACATCGCGTTGCTGCCACCACAACCACGTGAAGCAGGTGGGGGAGGGGGTGGAGCTGCCCCACGCACCCCGCACTTGTTTACTTCAGGGCCCCACCAGCCAGGCCATTCGTTGCTCAGCGACCTTCCCTTTCACTCCCCTCCCAAGCCGGACTGCCATGCTACGGAGGATAGGGTAGGCCCGGTCCCCCTCCGCTGTTTCGGAGCCAGGGGGGAGTGACAGCGAAAGGCTCTTCTGCCACTGTGTGCCGCTGGAGGGGCTTTCTTCGCACTTTGCCCCACAGATCATCTGCCCGGTGGCAGCCTCCACCACCAACTCTCCTGTGACCGGGCAGTGCAAACCTCCCCTACCCCTCTGTCGCTGTCACTGGAGAGAACGGAGAACAGGGAGGGGAGCAGCTCTGCACAGCGATGCTGAGCAGAGAAGAGCACTTGCTTGCCACTTTGCATCACCCCGCGTCTCCCTTCTCCGTTCTGGAAATGGCAGCCCCTTTTCCCTGCAGCAGGAGAGAAATGCGCCAGGGCTGGGAAGCAGGTTAGTGAAGAAATGCTTTCGGGAAGAGAGAGGAGCTGGGCAGTGATGCGCCAAACTCTACAACAGCGCTGGGAGGAGAAGTGGCAGGAAACAGGACTGCCATGCGCACTCCTGCCCCATTGCAGCAGCAAGGTGGGATGGATTGGGCAGGGTCCTAACTAGGGCTTATTTTGGGAGTAGGGCTTATATTCGGCCCACCCCCCAAAATCAGGGTAGGTCTTATTTTCATTGTAGGTCTAATTTTCAGGGAAACACAGTATGTGTGAGTAACCTATTAACCGAAAATCAGTTCTGATATTGCTGTTTTACTAACCTCACAGCTTCTTATTCTAAATAGGAAACCGTCATTTTGTTTGCAAATAATAATATTAAAGATTCTAACTACCAGCAAGAATGAATCCTTACATTTAAAAAGCACCTGTCATTTCAGATCCATGATGGCAGCGCCTGTTAGGGCCTCCACTCACCTGCTACTCGCCACGTCCCTCACCTTGTTGTATCAGTGCGGCATCACCAGCCATCCCATTAAAGTGAATGGGACTGTCGGTGAGTCAACAGCGGGTCAGAGGAGGAGCCGCTGCGGGACAGAGATGACAGTTGCTCTTTAAACATTATGATTTAAATCGAATTGATTTAAATCAGGCCTTTTTACTAGTGATTTAAATCGACTTGATTTAAATCAAATCCACCCTGTTTAATAAAGAAAGTTATAGCAGGCAGGCTACATGGAAAAGGGCAATAGAATCTAGAAATGTTAAGAAATATTAGATACATTTGTCCAATCAAGTATATGATTTAGGAGGATGTTTACAGATTTTGTTTTAGCTTAATTGAAATCTTATTTCGGGGAGGGGGTTGTAAGATACGTTTAGTATTGAGAGAGAGAACTGAGGTTCTGTTAAAAACTTCATACGCTAATGTTATTGTAAAATTCTGCTTAGGTAATCCTTTGGTTTGCAGAGCTTCTACATATTCAACAGATTTTAAGTTTGAAAAGAGATAAAACAAGACCAGGAATACCAGCTTAACAGGCTAACTGGAATGCCTGACGCCTCTTCTTGAATGATTTCAATATGTTTGCGTACATTCTCTCAGTGTAGTATGCCACTGAGGATAGAACAGTATATTCCTGAGAAAATACCTAGTGAGTTTCTTCTCTTAGGTAAAATATTATTCTTTCGATGATGGAAGTGGTAGTTAATTGGGAATTCCAGAAGTTGCAATATAAAAATTCATGTAGTGGTAGTAAACTAGACAATTTAAATAGTAATATGAGATGTGGAGATTGTTAAATAAATCAGCATGTAAAAAGTATGAAAACAGAAATAATGATATCAAATAATAATAATATCAGAGGACAAATGATAAGGACTTGAAAATATAGTACAGGTGATGTATGTGAGGAAGTCATCCTGGATAAAAGAGAAAGAATTAATGGGTATAGTGCTTTACTATTTATGTTCAATCATAAAATGCAAACACGCATTTCTGAATACAGTATATTTATATAGCAGCTTGAAATCAAACTGTTTTTTTATCCAGCACAGGATACTGAACATAAGTTCTAAACAGTATAAAATTCTCAGTTATGGATTAGATATGTAATATGCAGTGAGTGAGTTCATAAAATATAAATTGTAGTCAATTCCAGTACCTAGAATAAACCAATTTTTTTTAAAAAGTGGTTTTTTTTTTATTTAGAAAAGGAATAAAACATTTTGAAGACTGGTAGATATTAAAATCTTATCATTAAATAAATTGTATATTGGTTATTTGAATGGCTAATAACGAGCATAATTACAAACATATTGCGTGACAAATAAGTGTTATTAGTACATAGGGGGAAGAACTGTGCTAACAGAATGATTGTTTAGTTGACCATGAAAATTTGGTGCACATTTGCTGTACCTTGACTACAGCAAAGTCTCCTATAAGATTCTAGTAAAGAAGACTTAAAAAAATTAAAAATGGTCACAGAGCTGGTTCAAAAATAGTGCACAATAATTGTATGTCATTATGTCTTAATGACAATGTGGAGAAAAATGTCAAGTGGTATATTTCATGTGGAACATATTTAGAAATGTGTACATGACACAAAGATAGAGGTGATAACAAAGCCTTTAGAGCAGGGGTGTCAAACTGCCGGCCCGTAGGCTGGACACGTCCTCTGGAAGCTGCGCCCACCCCATTGCCAGCAATGGCAAAACCAGCCCGATATGTTGTGCAACGTCACGTGACATCGCAAGTTTGACATGTCTGCTTTAGAGGATAGTATCAAGATTCAACAGAATGTTGACAAATTGGAAAAATGGGCATTGTTAAAATTAATATTTATCCAATTTATATAGCAACCCATCTCACACAATGTGGGTGGCTTACAACAGTAAAATGAAACTAATACATAAAAATCATTGATAAAAATATAAAGCAATTATTCTTAAAAAAAATACAAACTATCAGGTAGAGAAGAGAAGGAATTAAAACAGAACCATCTTAGAATATCTCCGGTCCCGCAAGCTGATGACTAAGCCTGAAATTGTACCTAATAGGGACAAACATTCTACATTTAGTCACAAAAAAATTTAAGACAGGAGTATAGTTTTAGAGGTGGACAAATCATACTAGAGAGCAGTTCATGCAAAAAATATATAGGTGTCTTGATGGATTAGAAGCTGAACATTAGGGTTAGGGACATTAGATCAAGATCAAGAAACATCATTTCTCTATATTCTGCATTGGTCAGACAGCACTCAGAATATTTCATCCAATTCTAGACACCATGGCTTAGGAAGAACACTGACAAATTGCAGCATGTACTGAGAGGAACAACCAAGACCAAGGGTCTTGAAAAGAAGGAGGAGTCATTGGAAACATTGGGTATACTTAGTTTGGACTGAAGCAATACTTAATAGCTGTCTTCAAGTATTTAAAGGGCCATTATCTGGAAGACAGGGCAGGATTGTTCAAAATTATTCCTGAAAATAGGAAAAGAACAATAGTTTTAAATTGTTCAGAAGTACCTTTGGTTGGACATCCAGGAAGAAATCATAAGAATAAGAGGTGCTCTACAATGGAACAGACTGCCTTGGTTGGAGGCAGATTCTTCTTTCACAAGAGAGGTTGGATTACCATTTGTCAGGGATGCATAGCTTTGGATTCCTGTAGGGCAGTGGTGGCGAACCTATGGCACGGGTGCCAGAGGCGGCACTCAAAGCCCTCTCTGTGGGCACGCGCGCCGTCACCCCAGTCCTAGGCCTTCAGCTGGGTTTTATAAAACCTTTTCACTTTAGGCCTCCGCCGCCGTGTGCAAAAAAAAAAGGGTTCAATCAATCAATTTCAACTTCTCTTGGGAAAAAAAGATCTTGCAAAGTTGGAATTGATTGATTGAACTTTTTAGTCCCACCCAGTCTGCTGTTACCACCGCAGCCACGCCCACCCAATGAGCCACACCCACCCAATGGGCCACACCCACCTGGCACCCGACGATGCATAAGTGGGTTTTGGGTTGCAGTTTGGGCACTCGGTCTCTAAAAGGTTCGCCATCACTGCTGTAGGGGCAGAGGGTTGAACCAGATGATCCCCGAGTTTCCTTTCGATCCTTATTTTCTGATTCTATGGAAAAATAACTTTTTGTTGAACATTGCCTTATTGAGGCAAAAGAGTGGTGGAAAATATTAATGACTGAGCTAGTTTTGGCGAGAGGTTGGATAGCTTATTTAGTTTTTGCTCATTGTGTTCTAAGAACCCAACTTTTATAGTTATGATTTAAGAAGTTTCATTTTGCCTAGCATTTATTACCACCCAATTACTACTTACAGAAGTAATAGAATAAAGCCTTATTTGAGTTTAATTCAACTCCTGGTGAATTTATGTACAGGTTTATGTAATTTTCTCAGCAACGACATGGCAATTACTTGGCACTGCCTTCTTCTAAGTTGTTTTTCAAATTCCCAGTCTACACTATAGCTCTTGAAAAATTCTGTTAGTCTCCCATCCAATTATTAATGAGAGATGATTCTTAATTTTTTTAAAATCAGTCAATGTCATTTAGACCATTGGCCTGTTAGGAATCGGGTCGTATAGCTGGAGGTGAGCAGCGGCCAAGTGACTGAAGCTTCATCTGTATTTGCAGCCACTCCCCAGTGCTAGCATCACCGCCTCTGGCCCACTTCTGAGCATCAAGCATAGGAACATGAATCCTACTGTAAACTGTGCATGCAAGAAATCTAGGTTGCGCGCTCCCCCTCTCCTTGATCTGTGGAAAAATTATCTTCCACAAAACCGGTCGCTGGTACCTAAAAGTGTGGGAACTGTTGAGTTAGACCAGGGGTCCCCTATTCCCAGTCCATGGACCGGCACCGGGCCGGGGCATGCCAGCAACACACAAACAAGCAAAGCCCCATCCGCAGGATGCAGGCAGTACATGAAACCACGCCCCCTCCAGTCTGCAGAAAAACCTCTCTCCACAGAACCGATCCTTGATGCTCAAAAGGTTGGGGACCTCTGAGTTAGACATTACCATCTAATTGGGTATTTGTAAACTAATTGGTGTCTAATGTGTACTGCCCTTTATCATCAATTTTTAATAGTACATCTGAGAATGGATGAATAACTAATATAGCTAAACATAAAGGAGAGAAGAGTTTTGATGCACATTGATGCCAAAGGGGGAATAACTCATGATTCATTGAAACTATCACTGGTACAAGAGGAATTACCACAAAGCATTTCAACAATTAGGCACCCTATTTTCATTTTGGGTGAGCTGGCTTTTTTCCAACTAATAGTAATCTAAGAAACAATATTCAGGTTTTCTGCAAGGTTTTTTAAGAATCAAAAGGTTTTTTTAAATAAAGGTAAGCATTAAAGGTAAAGTTTGTTTGTGCCCTGTTTAGAATCCAGCATTGCTTAATTATTGGTTATGTTGGGATAAAGTTTGCAAATGCTTTGCTGATGTCTGAATTATTAAGATAAGTAACTAAAAATAAATGTTAATTAATTCAGGAAATGTGCCTTCTGTGACATCTGTTTTCCCCACTTTCTTTGGCCTTAGGATTTGACTGGCATAGAGTCCATGGACCAATGTCGTCATACACTGGAGCAACACAACTGGAATATAGAGGTATTGTGCCATTTGGCTCTGCTTTCTAATTGCACTGATTGTAGTCTTAGATCTGTGAAAGACATTGATACGAGTTCCTTCTTTAAAGCATCTTATAATCAGATATGCTTAGTACTAAAACAAAGTTATTGCACATGTTATAAGTATATTAAGCATAACTACTCATATTTTCTTTATTTTGCATAATTCTGCTTTGTTTCGCTATGCAGAATTTTCATAATTGGAGGGAGAAGCATGGAATTCAGCCCAAAATTGCATGGTCTGCCTCTGACTATTACAAATATAATTTATTCACATATAAGATCTGTACAAATTTCAAATATACCTTATTTATTTATAAGAGCTAGAAAAATACCGTGTTCTTTAATTGAAAACTGAAATATATAAGAAGCTAGATTTCTGAAATTTTCAAGTTCTAAAGTCAATGAAGCGGTTAATGTGTTGGATAAGGAATGGCACCTAGATTCAAATCTGACTCATCCTTGGAGCAGGTGGCTTTGAACCATTTACTGTCCTTCAGTTTAATTCATTCAAAGCTTATTTTCATGGGAATGAAACTGGGAAGATTTACATGTATGTCATCTTGATTGTTTCTAACTATTCCTTAGCATTTCAAATTACAAGAACATTTAGTAAAGAAGATACTATTTATTTAAACTTTTTAATAATGTAATTCAGACTGCAAGCTGTCAATAGGTCTATGTCCATTGTTCCTCCTTCTGTATTCAAAATAGTATATTTTCTGCAATAGGAGCATAATATATTGTGGGTCTCCTTCTGTAGGCAGCTGTTCAGGACCGATTAAATGAACAAGAGGGAGTCCCAAGTGTCTTCAACCCACCACCTTCTCGGCCCTTGCAGGTCAACACTGCGGATCACAGAATCTACAGCTATGTTGTTTCAAGGCCACAGCCAAGGGCAGGTTATTTTATTTGAATGTGCTTGAAAAGAGTGGTGTCCTTTGTTGCTAATATGAAAAGGACCAACAGAAGGAAAGTTCTTTCCTTTTGTGTTATTTTGTGTTATGGATTGTTCATGTGCTGCATGTCCTCTGCTTGAATCACTGGGAATCTCTTTGTATAGAAGGCTTGGTTTGTAAGTGTCTACAATTGGCATGCTTTCTTTTGTTACATTACTGTAAATCGTAAACATAGAAGTTCTATTTCCACTAGGACATATTTGGCTTATTTTTGCCAATTTAGTTCATAAAATAGGTATATTAGAAGCTTCTGTGAGGCTTAACTTATTTATTTTGTGTAGCAACACATTTCACATCTACCAATCAAAATAGTGAAGCTGTTCTAGCACAAAAGGTACCCACCTTTGTTATATGCTATTTTTTTTGATATGTTCATGAAGTGTTTTATTTTCTTTGTAAAATGAAAATGTCACATGAACTAGCCATTGATCATTTTAAATAGCTGTTTTAAATGTTCAGTAATCCCCTAAAAGCTAATAAATGTCCTTGTTTCCGTTTTTTTTTAAATGAAATTCCAAAATTTGTGTCATTGTTATACTATAATATCTTCCACACTGGAGGAGAAAGAGTATAGAGGAGCATTAGTTATAGATGTCTTGTTAGTGGTCTTAATGACAGCAATTTTCCTGATTCTGTTAATTTTTCACTAATATAACTACTTGAAACTACATTAATATGAGTGTAAAAAGAATATACTGATAATTACTTTCTATTTGTTTCAGGGTTTATTAGGTTGGGGTTACTATTTGATAATGCTTCCATTCCGATTTACATATTACACATTACTTGATATATTTAGGTAAGTCCAGCTGAGTTCATATTTGTTTATATTAACCTTATAGTTTATTCTCACCTTTATTTTTGTTAATTAGTTTAATATGTCACATACACGGGCATGCATGCATAAACACACTATCACACAAATAAGATTGGGTTATTAATGGATAAGTGCCAAATTTCTGATAAGCTACCCAATAACTACGGTGCATTACAAATTATTTAAAAATGTTAAGGCTAATGAATTGTGTTTTAATTCAATAAGGCATTTCTTGCCATTTTCAGCATAAAAATATAATAGTAATATAATAATAAGTCATCAGTACTGATTGATTCCTAATGCATATTTGTGTTTTGCAAACTTAAATCAAGCTTTGTAGCTGATCATGGAGGAATTAGCTTAGAGGATTTAAGACCGTAGTCAGTCCATTCACATCTTCAGATTCTTAGATAACTAGTAATCAAACATTTTGATCCTGTTTTCTCTCAGGTTTGCTTTGCGTTTTATCCGTCCTGATCCTCGTAGTCGGGTCACTGACCCTGTAGGTGACATTGTTTCATTTATTCATATGTTTGAAGAAAAATATGGAAGAATACATCCTGTCTTCTATCAGGGAACATACAGCCAGGTTGGTAGAAATGTTGACTCAGATAAATGGAATTATTCTAATCCTGTTTTGTTATATCTCTTAGAAAGCCACACTTAAGCTTTCCTTTGAAGTACAACTGCAATTTCTTTTCTTTACAAAAATAATACTGGTAAAATTTAAATATGTAATTTGATATTCTGATAGTATTACTTGTGATTAGATAGTAATTGCATTTTCATTAAAATGCAATATTTTTAAAAATAACTATTAAAAAACTTAACAAAACTAATGAAGAAGATAGAAGGGAGAAAATAGTAAAGAATGAAAAAAGTAAAGCCAAGAGTTCAGAAAGAAAAAGAAATACAAATAAATGATTGCCAACTTCCTTTTATAACAGATATAAGTATAAAATTTCTTAAATATAAATTTAAGCGTGATTACAGAATACTATCTTGTAATGGGCTTCTTTGTTTGGTTTGTTGGAAGACCCTTGGCTGAAGATCGTATCCATTTAATTTTTATATAATTTTTTTATTAAAAGTTTAAAAGAGAAGATAAAAGCTAACAAAAAATAATACAAAGTAAAAAAAAGAAAGGCAAAGGAGAAAGAAAGGAAGGACAAAGGTGCAAAAAGGAAAGATTAAAAAGAAATAGAAAGACGAAGCTTCCAATTTCCTTGCAGCAAATACAAAAATGATTACAAAATTATCTCTGCAGTTACAAAAGAAGCTCTCTTTTTTCTGCTATCTAATATTTTCTAATCATCAAAACCACAAATCAAAAGTTCATTTTTTTCTTTTTTCATACAAAAAGTCTATAAGGTGTTTCCAGTCAGCAGTAAATGAAAATCTCTAATTTAAAAAGTGAAGTTAGCCATCTCTGCATGTTCTGTCATCTTCACCAACCATTCCTCCATTGTGGGTAACACTGTATCTTCCCATTTTTGTACATGTCATCCTCTTGCTGCAGTTCTCTAATATAAAAATAATGTTTCATGACTTTTTTTTCCCAACTGTCCATTAACCGAAAAAGAAAATTCTCTGGTTTTAATTGTACATTACAGGTAGTTCTAAACTTACAACCATTCATGTAACTGCTGCTCAAAGTTATGAAAATTCTGAAAAAAGTTATAACCAGTCCTCACACTTAACATTGCGGCATCCCATGGTCATGTGATCAGCCTTTGAGTGCTTGGCAACCAACATGTATTTAGCATCCCAAGGACAAATGATCACCATTTGCAACCTTCGGAAGGATTTTCCAACAAGGAAAGCCAATGTGGGAAGCTAGATTCATTTAATGGTCACATGATTCGCTTAATGACCATGACATAAAAGGTTGTAAAATCAGGTGTGACCTGCTTAATGATTGCATCACTTGATCCCAGTTGTGGTTGTAAGCCAAGGATGATTTGTAGTCATTAAAGTCTTCTGAATTAGTTCATGTATTTGAATTCAAAAATGTTTGGCTTTTTACACCCACCAAATATGATAAAACATCTCTCCATGATGTTTATGTTCCAGCATAAAGTCAAAATATCTTTATACATTTTGGTTTCTCTGGTGTCATACACAATGGTATATCATTTTATTTTTTTAAAAAAGAAGAAGACTAGAACAGAATATAAATTACAACTCTTTCAGCCGCATATTTTCTCACTGTTTCGTTTGTATATCATAACCAAAATTTTTAGCCCATTTTATCATATTCTTTCACGTGCTTCTGTCTAAAAATTCAGTGAAAGTTTATACATGTTAGCAATTACAAGTTAACCGTTTGTACACAGTTCTGTTTCAAACTCAGTTTTGCATTGTTCAGAAGCATAAAATCAGTGAAACAAACAATTGTTCCAAATATACCAAGGTATCCAACACAGTTCTGACATCCTTCAATTGTCTTTTAGACAGAAATCCACATTAATCCTCATGAATAAATTCTCGCAAAGGCCATACAGTTTGCAAAGTTGCAATGGCACTGAGAAAAGTGACTTATGACCATTTTTCACACTTACCACACTTATCTTGCCACAATTGTTAAGTTAATCACTGCAGTGGTAAGTTAGTAACACGGTTGTTAAGTGAATCTGGTTTCCCCATTGACTTTGCTTGACAGGAGGTCGCAAAAGGTGATCACGTGACCCTGGGACATTGCAACCATCAAAAATATGAGTCCATTGCCAGCATCCCCATGGTCATGTGATCAAAATTTGGATGCTTGGCAACTGACTCATGTTTATGATGGTTGCAGTGTCCCGGGGTCATGTGATCACCTTTTGCAACCTGCAGTAATTCACTTAACAACTTTGGCAAGGTCATAAAATGAGGCAAGATTCGCTTAGCAGCAGACATTTTGGGCTCAATTGCGGTCGTAAGTTGAGGACTACCTGTATTCAGGTTTAGGCCTATTTGTGCTAAAGCAGCCCTCTACCCTTTCTCCATTCCTCCCCAAATGGTGTATTCCCGTCCTCCCCTCCCTCTTGCCTCCCCTTTCCTGCCTCAGTTGCTTATGTCCCAAGCTTTTCTCCTGTTGCCTGTGTGTTCTGCAAATTGGACCTTTTTGTATATCTCTAATCCCATTTTTTAATGCTGTCTTTCAAGGCCCTGAATGACGCCAAGAGGGAGTTGCGCTTCCTGCTTGTTTACCTGCATGGTGATGATCATCAAGATACTGATGAATTTTGTCGGTAGGTGCTAGTAAGTTAGCAAATTATCTGCATGTAAGTCAGTCACGGGAATCATCAGCTTAATCTTGCCTTACAACCTTGTTGTTATGGGGGGGAAAAGAAAGGAGGACGCACTATAAACACTGCTGTGAACTCCTGAATAAAAGGCTGGATATAAATGTATCAAATAAATGAATGTTTTGTATGTGACTTCAAGTATATTGTTTATTATCCTCTTCTTATAGCAGCACACTCTGTGCACCAGAAGTAATTTCCCTCTTAAACACCAGGATGCTCTTCTGGGCATGTTCTACCAATAAACCAGAAGGATACAGAGGTATGTCTTCTTGTAACATATCTGGCCTTTATTATTCAGAAGCAACGTTGAAAGTATTCATTGGCACTTATGCCAGAGTAAAAGTGCACCGAAATAGTCTTAGCTGCTGTGTTATATATATTTCCTGGGAAAGAAATCCCATTAAATGTTGGCATGTTCTACATTTTTTAAAACTTTTAAAGTTATTTAGAAATGTTAAACCTTCAATAGGAAACTAGGCAATTTAGAAAAAGCTATTCTTGGACTGTGAAGCATTTACAACTGATGTGGATAAACATAATTGAATGGAGTTCCATGGTCATTTCTGACAATAAAAGTGTATAAATAATGGGTAGTTGTAAAACTTTATATTATTACCGGAGATTTTTAATTAATCCACACACAATTTAGAACTAGGAATAACTAGCTTAAAAAAGAAAGGGCTTGTAAGGGTCTGTAAATCATGCTTCCAGATTTTTAGGTAGAAACCTTAACACATAGACAGGTCAAGTATGCAGTAATTAACAAAGGAAATGTATTTTGGATTATAGTGAAAGGCAGGGTCAAATCAAAAAAGGAAAGTCCATATTGAGGATAATTTGGAAACTCATTGAATAAAATTTCCAATAATACAGTGACTTCATGAAGGAAGTCATGGAACAATCTCATTTGGAATTCACATTGAGTATATGATTAAATCTAGTAGGTAATATTGATAATAAAGTTGTCTTTCTTTTTTTAAAAAATGAAGTTGCATATCAATAATGATTCTGGATTATCAGATGAAGCTTTGCCAAAAATGTGTTGAATAAATCAGGTTTTCTAAGCATGAGCAGAATGTTATCCAAAAGATTGGTATTACAGCAACTTTTATTTAAGTCTGTCTTTGACGAATATTGGAATCCATAATATGGCAGGAATTTGTTATGGCTTCTGATTATTGTTTTTTGAAAATAGGTTTTAAGAGTCAGATAATTAAATATCCATCTGCCATTTTTGTATGTTCCTATCAGGCCTTGGATCTTTTGGGAAAGTTCTACTATGAGTTTCACAGCTCATTGAAGTACAGGTTGTTTGCCATGAGAAATCAGATTTTGACATCCAAATTACGAAATTCTTACTTTTTGAGACTACATTTTTTATTTTGCATTGTTTGATATAAATTGTATTGTTCTATTGTACTTTTAGATTAGAATGAAAAAACAGTTCCATCATAGAGTTGAAATAAATGTGGGGGCTTGAACAAGGTTGTTTTTTTTTACAGTCCATTATGGAATAAAATCATAGCTTTGTGATAAAGAATATTTGAATAAAGCTCACACCTGAAACTCTTTTGTCATCTTGAATTACCAGAAAATTATAACAACAGAAATAGGAAATGCTTTTCTCTGAAAACTGCCAGAGCGGCTATTAATAAGAATTGAGAGACCAAATAATGTAGTTCAGTTTCAGCATTCGAATGTTAAATATTGGCTTCCATTCTAAAGCTGCAAATAGTGACAGTGCTTTATTTTTCTCAGTGTCTCAGGCTTTGCGTGAGAACACCTACCCTTTCTTGGCAGTGATCATGCTGAAAGATCGTAGAATGACTGTGGTTGGAAGGTTAGAAGGACTTATCCAACCTGATGACTTTATTAACCAGTTGACATTCATTATGGATTCCAATCAGACATACCTGGTATCTGAGCGTCTGGAAAGGTATTAAGCAGAAAATAACACCATTTTGTTCCTTTGTTTTATTCCAATTTTTTTTAATATTGAATAAAAAATGGAGGATGATGGTTATAATGTTTCTAACAAATAACATATCTCATCAAAAACTCAAGGCAGTTTGCTCTTTTCATATTACATCCTTTTATGATTTAGTTGTTCTCAGTTGCCTAAAAACTGAGATTAACTAGATTCATGCATCACATTGTGGCTTATGGTTGTTTTAAGTTTAGATTGCTTAATAAGACACAGTTTGATTGATACATACAACACACTAAGTAGTAAATCATAATCTGGTGAATTGGATTCGCTCTGCACAGTATAAGAAAACTTGCAAATTATGTGAAGTGTTGTATGAACTCAGGCATTGTGTAGTCTGAGGACCTTGCTCAGTGAGGACCTTGCTCAGTGAGATATCATGCCTCATGATATCAGAAGTGTACACTATTCAACTTTTATTTATTTACTTCATGACCAAATTAATAGCTATGCACATTACTGGTAGATTATATGCTATGATCAGGAATTCTACAGGAGGTAGGATGTAAAAGATTAAAAGAATTTTTTTGGCAGCATAGCAGAAAGAACCAGTAGTATGATTTATTGCTATGGTAAATTTACACCAAATTGAAAATATGTGGGCTACAATCCACCATTAAATTTTGACATTTATCACCCTAACCGTGGAAATCACAATCTTGCCTTCTGCTGTTGAAAAGTTATATACCCCTTCTCATACTTTTAAGCTCTTCCTCAGCCTCAAAGGTAGGCTCCAGGGGTCAGATCCAGTGGGATCTTAGATTCTGTGGAACTACATTTAGTTTTAGACTAAACTAATTGTAGACTCGGCAACTTGTGCATTTAGATATGGACAAAATACGTCTTTGCTTGAAAAGAAGAAAAAAGTACTCCTCCTCTTGATAGGTTCTTTATCTTTCATATATCTAGATTACAGGTTTGAAATGTTCACCTCTTTTTGGAGTGCTTTTCATTTTTAATGGGAAAGAAAGTTGCTGCTACTAGTTTGAAAATGCTGTTGTCCAAATGTGTATGGAGAGTCTCCATTATCCAAGTCATGATTGTTCCAAATGTGCTTTTTCCAAAAGGCAACTGGACTTGCTTGAACTGAACTGAAGGAGCTTCTTGGATGAGAAGCAAAACATTTTCAAAGAAATAATCAAGAAAATCCAGTTGCCTTTTTAGAAAAAGCATTTTTGGGAGATACTGCTGTCTAGGGCAGCCATATATATACTCAAGCTGTGATAGAAAAGTGATCAATGGTCCTAATTCTAAACGCATCTTCTTACTTTAAAAAGTCAGAAAAAACCCTGGTTAATTAGAACAAATTTTCCTTTTTTATATTAGAGAAGAACGAAACCAAACTCAGGTCCTGAGGCAGCAACAGGATGAGGCATACCTCGCTTCCTTACGGGCAGATCAGGAGAAAGAACGGAAGAAAAAGGAAGAGCGAGACAAGAAGAGGAGGAAGGAGGAAGAGGTGCAACAGCAGAAGCTGGCAGAGGAGAGAAGGCAGCAGGTAAGAAGGGATACTTGTTGGCTTAGGAGCCTAGCTGTTTTCCAGTAAAAAGGCTTTTTGTAAATTGTGGGGTAGAGGATATAGCTTTCCTAGTTGATTAGCCTATTTAATTGACCAGAGTCTTAAAATGTGGTCTGAGCACCCCTGGGAGTTCCCCAACTCCTCCCTACAGGACACAAAATCTACATTTTTTTTTTGCCACATATTGAACATGTTTGCAAAAATTTGGCATAGTTTCGCTTCTCCCATTATTACTTTGATTCGTTAAAAAAAATTTCAAGGAAAATATGCATGTTAATATCTAATGGGCTTTAATATTGTTATTTTTACCTAATTCAACAAATATCTACAGATGCACCAATTTTACTTTTTAATCTGGTGAATGTCAGTAAATAAATATAATCTATATGAATAAAAGCTGTTTTGGGGTCCTCCATAATTTTTAAAGGGGGGGGGCTCCTGAGCATAAAGTTTAAGGAATACTGTACTAGGCTGAATTACCATCAAGCTTCAGCGTGCAAGATGGAAATGAGTTAGGAGTCAGATGTTTAAATCTGTACTTCACTCAGCTTTGAATTTTTTTTTTGTAATGCGAAACAGTGTATAAAAACTTCTAATATATAATAGATTAATTCATAAAGATTAAAAACACTACCTGTAGTCTGATGTGATAATGTGTCAAGCTCTGATATATTTATATTTGGAATGATTCAAATTCTTCAAATTTATTTTTAGCTAAGGAGAGAGAGGAGCAGGAACTGGTGTGTATATTACACTTTCTTCTAGAAGTTTGCTAAAGTCCTCTGCAGTAGAACGTTTAACAGAGTTCCATTATATCAGGTGTCCTCAACCTTGGCAACTTTGCTGGCTGAGGAATTCTGGGAGCTGAAGTCCACAAGTCTTAAAGTTGCCAAGGTTGAGGACCCCTGCATTATATCTATTGGAAAAATTTAACTGCAGATTTTAATGCCTGGCAAATTTGATTATTAAGGCGTTTGACCCTGGATTGATTGATTATGACTTGTTATTGTTAAAATCTCTTGCTGAAATGTTGCATTTCCACATTTGAATCCTCGTCTGGTATCTAGAGCTGCCGTTTCCAAGCTATTCCAAACGGGATATTTTACTACTTACTAAACAGAACCATTAGTGAACTTGCTTTGGTGCCTCACCATCTGGATGCAGAGTTTAGGAACCTCTGGAGCAGTGTTTCTCAACCTTGACAATTTTAAGGCATGTGGACTTCAACTCCCAGAATTCCACAGCCAGCATTGCTGGCTGTGGAATTCTGGGAGTTGAAGTCCACATGCCTTAAAATTGTCAAGGTTGAGAAACACTGCTCCAGAGGTGTCTTAGAAACATTACTGAGATGCCCAGGGCACCATGAACCAGCAAAGCTTGGGAGCTTCTCGTCTAGAGGGATCGGGACTTGAGAATCTGTTTAAATCTGATGACTGCCGCTACATTGCTCTGATCCCTGCATTTAGGTTTAGATTTTGCTATGTTCTTTGAATTGCTGCTTGTTATTGATCTCTCCAATTAACCCTCCAGAATTTGCAAGAGGAGAAGGAACGGAAATCTGAATGCCTTCCCCCCGAGCCACATCCGGATGATCCTGAAAGCGTTAAGATCATCTTCAAGATGCCCAATGATTCCAGGGTGGAAAGGAGATTTCACTTTACGCAGTCTTTAACTGTAAGAAAAGGAAGGGGGGGGAATCCTAATCTTATGGGTGATGAATGTTTTTATATGGTTGATCTTCAAAAATGTGCACCCTTAAGCTACCACACAGAGCAAGCTAAAACAGCAGTGTGGAAATTGTGGGGCTCAGAGAAAGTGTGAAGCAAAGCATAATGCTGTCCTTACCTTTTTTTTTTTAACAGGGCTTCTGAGGGTACAGTTCTCATCTGACCTAGAATTGTGCCCTGTAGGTTAAGCTGTGAAGAGACACTTATTAGGGAATTATACCTCAGTTTCCCACATGGACATCCAGTGTTTATTCTATTGTACTATTCAAGCTCCCAAGGAAGCAAATAGATTGATATATGGAATATCTTTTATGCCACCTTTGTGCTGTACCACCATCTCCAAATATTTGGAGGAATTTTCAGGGGATGGTAGAAAGAAGGAAGAGTAAATGGGGGGGGGGAATACTTCCCTTTTTCTCCAGCAGCAGCTACCATTATTTGTTAGTGGAGTTTTGTTCACCGAAGTCTAGATCTGAGCCAGTAGCTTTTTTGTTAAACCAAGGAATGATTTACGGCTCGTAGGAATGTTTTATTTAACAAACAGTGTGATTTCTTGTAGGTCTCTACCTTGACATTTAAAGTTTCCTACTCATTGCATGGTAGCAGTCTTCAGTGGTATTGTTGTGATGTGAGCATTTGTTCATTATTATACTTCGTATACAAATCTTTTGACAGACATTTTGTATAATTTTCCCAGGTGATCCATGATTTCCTATTCTCTTTGAAAGAGAGTCCGGAAAAGTTCCAGATTGAGGCCAATTTTCCCCGCCGTGTCCTGCCCTGCCTTCCTACAGAGGAATGGCCTAATCCACCCACGCTCCAAGAAGCCGGACTCAGCCACACGGAAGTTCTCTTTGTGCAAGACCTTACGGACGATTGACATTTATCCAAAATACAGAGATGGAAAGAGAATTTCCTATTATAATACAATATTTTTTTTAAAGACTGCTGCATACAAACGAGGGATCAGAGACTATATGGCCTGGCCAGCCATGTCATGTGACTGCACTGGCAGGAGAAACTGCACACTCGCACACACTCAACCCCTTTTACATTGAGAGGGCAGACGGGAGGAGCCACAATTGGCGTCCCAAGAGAGGGGTCAGAAATGCAGCTTTTGGTAAATGCTGCTTTTATTGGAAATAATTTACACCATCATTTTGACATTAGAAAATTTGACGTTCTGCTGCTTTTGACAGCTAAAGAAACGTACGTGTGAGCCAGGTTGAGATCTGCCCCCCCCCCACTGGGGAAAGACAGATAGAAGGTTATTTTCTTCCAGCTTCTCACTCTGTAAAAAATACCTTAAATATATCTTTTGCTTTGTAATGACCAAAGGAGAATGGGTTAACAATGATATTTTTTTTCTAAATATGGAGCTGTTGATATTCTTAACAACAGAGGTTTTTCTTCTCCAGGGTTGTTAGCTGCATAGTGTAATAAACTCTGCCTCTAGTGTGCCTGTGCTAACACCTGTCAGTGTCTTACTGCCTCTTCAATATCTAGCCCAAATGTACCAATCTGAAATAATGCCTTGCCCCCAACCTGTGCAGACCTACAACCGTAGTAGAGCATCATTCTGGAATTGACACTGTTTTTGACTTTAATGCAGCCTCACTCCATTTGGGATGAGTCTTTTTCTGTGCTAGTGTAGGATGTTTGCAATTTAATCTGATGAATCTACAGTGGTGACTGAAAAGAAAAATAGAGAAATCAGCATTGAAGCATGGACTCATAATCTTTGCTGAGCCAGGTGAGTAGTAAGGTCATTTGTAAATGTTGATAGGTGTTACAGCCACCTGAAAGGTTGTAGGGATGGTGAACTGAGCCCTGTGGTTGGTGCCTCTGAATTTTATGTAGTTCATGCAGACAGCCCTTTTTAATAAGATTATAGCCTTAAGGTTGGATCAGGACTTGCCCATGAAAAGCACTAAGGTCTAGCAGAGGTTTCCCAATAGAGGAAGGGAACTGGATAGCAAATTTCTCCAAATTCTCTTGCAGTTGCCAACTCCTAAACCAGGGGTGTCAAATTGTCGGCCAGATACGTCACACAGAAGCCGCGCCCACCCCAGCTCCGGCAAGGGGGGAAAAGTCGCGATTCATCACGACACGTCACATGACGTGGCAAGTTTGACACCCCTGTCCTAAACAATATATATAGCAACAGGGTAGGATTCAGAGAGAAAGGCAATCAAAGAAACCAACTTTTGACTCTTCTACTAGATGAGCTCTTCTGAATCCCAAGTGTAGAGTCAAATCTTACCTACTAAAAGGTGGGAGATTAAGTTGATTCCATCTCACAATTTGGGTTCCTGTAATCAGAAAAGCTTTTTGTCTTGATTTTCAGCTAACAATGTAATTGATACGAGAATCTTTTTGGACTGTAGTTTTTTTATTCTTTAAAGGTACGAACCTTGCACATAAAACCCACTAGGTTCTTGTAACCTTTCCTGCAATTGAGAAACCTTCAGCCCTCTTGCTTCTATGTAACTTGCAAGTAATATTGTTTCCTGCAAGTGGTAGCATGGAATGAGGCATGAACCCACGCAGTATTGCTTTCAATTTGCTACACTTGGCTTCCCTTCTCTGTTCTATTTGACCTGAACAGAAGCAGAAGTCCACTAGTCTTCTCCTATGTCTTGCCAACAATTAAGAGGGGGAAGCAGTTAAATAACTTGAATTAAAAGGAAAACTATGAAGTAGGAATTTACTCCCTGAATGTGTATGCATGTGTGTAGTGAGTTTGGATGACCTTAATGATGGCATATGCACACACGTACTAAAACATATATACGTTTTCCTCCATATGCATTGAAAGACCCGATGATAGACTAAATTGTGATTAAGCTACTGCTAAAGATTGAAAGCATCACATTCTTAGCTGGGGATTTTATGCTCCATTCCCCCCCCTCCCTCCCTTTTGATGATGATAAGGAGAAATGGGAATGCTGAGTATTTGGATCGAACACCAGTGCAGCACAGCATTGGTGAGTCCTTTTATTTATTTTTTTTAAAAGTTCCCTTCTTACCCCTGTAGATGATATGCATCTTCTCGGATCCTCTACCAGAGGCCTGGGAGTTTGGGGGCTCTGCACAGTATCTTAGTTGTACCTAGCACAGTGCTGTTTTAGACAGAGAAAGCTGTGCTGTTGTTCCCGGGATCTGTCCCTGAGCCACTTTCCCAGCTTAGGAGTCACCCACCCCCAGTACTCCTGCCACCACCAGGACCTCTTTAGTCTTTACTTTCCACATCCTCTCCACTTCCTCCTTCAGGCCTCTCCAGCTTCTCATATGCCTTCATGATGCTGCTGTCACTTGGCATTGCCAAGTAATAAAAGTTAAATAACTTATTGAATAATTTTTAACAAAAACAATACAAATGTTGGATAGAAGAGGAAAAGAATCAGGAAAAGTAATAAAAAGTGGTAAAGAAATAAAGCCCAGAAAACAAAACAAAAAATAATAATAAATGACTTTCTATCTTCTTAACAGCAGTTTTAAGTACACTTATATTCTTCTCAGTGAGCCCTTTACTGTAGTCTAATCCAGTGATAGCAAACCTAGGACATAGGTGTCAAAGGTGACACACCACAATATTTTGGATGAAATGCCAGCATTCACCAATACCCAGCAACAGCTATCCTTGAAGTCCTTGAGTCATAAAAGAGCCAGGATTGCCTACTCCTGCTCTAGAGCCTCTTCAAGGCCTTGTGCCACCCACAGCTTCCTTGGGTAGGTCACTGGGGTCTGTCAGCAGAAAGAGGACACTACCCGAAGGTAAGTGGCATGCAGCAGATGCTGAGGACCACACACATACAATTGTTTTGTTTTGTTGTTTTGGCAATAAATGAATACATAAAGAATTGTTTCATTTTTGTTCAGGGGAAGCATGTTGACTGCCAGCAGAGTCAGGGTAGGCATTTTTCCTAATTTTTGGCATGCAGAACCCAAAGGGTTCACCACTGCTGGTCTAGTCTGTGGTTCGAGTCTGGGCATTTATCAGAAAAACAGGTTTGTGTACTGGTGCATTTTTTCCTCATGGAAAATAACGCTTTGAGATAAAAAACATGCATCCAGGGGACCAAAATAGCATTTGTTTAATAAGATAATCACAACTTGACTAGAAGTAGCCAAGTTTGTTTGTTTCTTTTGTCACTGTTTTCATAGATATACGGTATATATCCTGACGTTTTTTTATACAGGTAGTTCTAGACTTCCAACCATTTGTTTAGCAACCATTTGAAGTTACATTAGCCCTGAAATTCCCCAAGGTCTTGTGTTCAAAATTTGAGCGCTTGGCAGCAGCATGTATTTACAAGGATTGCAGTGTTCCAGGGTCACGTGATCTCTGGCCTTCCTAGTCAGGTTCCATCAAGCAGTCAATGGGGGAAACAGGATTCAATTAACCACACAATTTGTTAACAATTGCAGTGATTCACTGAACTGTGGCAAAAAGGTCAGAGACTCAGGTTTAACATTCGCCTTGCTTAGCAACAGAAATTCTGTTTCCAATTGTGGTTGTAAGTCAAAGACTACCTGTATACCCCAGAGGACAAACATGAATGAAACTGCATATTCCTCATGTCTTTATCCTGTGGTTGTAGGCATTTATCTTCTAGCTTCCAACAAGACAGTTGGATAGGGAGATGAGACTAAAAAAGATCACTTTTCTCATCCACACTAGCCTAACTAAAGTAAAACAAGGCTCTAGTCAGTACTTTGTATATCACATATTGAAAAGGGGCTGTTTCATGACACCCCTAGGTTATATAAGGGGGGAAATGCACTTTCAAGAAAGCAAAAATGTTGGTAAAGTGCATCTTGTAATTATTCACCATGTAGTGTGCTTCTATCTATTCCTAATGTATTACAAACCTAAGCAAAAAATGATTGAGGAACAAAAACCTAAACAACTCCTATGAGTTCCTATTTGTATTTAAGGGTAATGCTAATTTTAGGACATCCCAAACTACTGCAGGAATCTGGATGACCAATAGATGGCAGCATAGCACGTTACTATCACTTAGTGGTCATCTGGATTTTGCAGATCGGATCCAGTAGTACCAGTATTAGGTGATATTAAAAGATTGGTTAACTGTGAAAGATTTAAGAGGCTTTTGTGGAAGGCATATAAAATGAACTACGGTTAATATGTTCTTGGAACTAAGTGACTTGTCTTTCTTTGAAAGCTACCCTTGAAGGTCAGTTTGTTACCAAAGGGTATTGCAAATAGACCATCAACCCTAGGACTGTGGACAGTTAAACAATGATTTGGAAGAAGTGCTTTGGATAACTTCTCTTTCTTGGATTCTGTGTGATCCTGACAAAAGACGTCGCTGCTCTGAGAATTGGATTAATTTTTATGAACTGACTGGTTAATTATTATTTTTTAATATGGAAGTCTACAAAATACAGGGGTGCTTTAATGGACTAGGTGCGTAGATGTGGAAAGAGAAGGATCCCTACTTTGCAATCCTAGTGGGTTCTAACCATTAAGAATCTAACACTTTTCTGCAGAAAAGTCTTACTGAAGTTGACTAGCATTGCCTTCCACGTATCATTGTAAGGGCCACCATCTCACTGCAGGAAAAGCCTGGCAGTAGGTTTCTTGGGAGCTAATTGTATGTGCTTCTAAAACCTGACCTGCTTTAGGAGCTAATTAGGAAGGAAGCTGAACAAGAACTGCAACAGAACTTATTCTACCTTGAACAGAAAGTGGATGGCTTCATTTGCTCAGAATCCCTCAAAACATTAAAATAGCATTGAGGACTTAGAATAAGTACCAGAAAGGAAGCATCAAGATATAATGTTTTTATTGGCAGCATGTGTACAGTAGAATTTAAAAACCTTATAGTAGTGTTAAATTTACTTGATTCTAGCTTTAGTTTCTAGCCTTCTGTTAATCCTGACATAACAAGAGGAAGTAAATGGGTGTGCTTTGATGTAAATAATTGTCCACAAAGCTGATGTAAACCTTTTAAGTTCCTTCTGGAAAGCCCACCATTTATGGAGAAAAGTTCCTACCTTTGGGCTTTTCCTCTCCTTTCTCCTTATGGATTAAAAGTATGAATGAACATAATATTCACTTTCCTGGTCAATTTCCATTTATCAACAGTATTATCCTGGTTAGATCAACCATAAAATGTTTGGGATCATTCATCATATTAATCATTTGCCAGTACACTGATAAGCTTTCTATTAACATGTGCCTAATTCAAATGTTTTTCTATCTTCACTGAATCCTGTTTTGACTGTTGATGACTGAAAATCTGAATGAGATTTGAGAAATGGATGTGCCCTCACTGAGCAGCTAAAATAGCAGCTTTTAAAAACATCCTTCTTTAAGAAGGCTGGACTAAGGGCATTCACAATATCCTTCCCAAAATTTTGGTCTGCAGAAAATATTTAATTCAATCTGAGAAACCAGGTTTATAGAATTATAGGATTTGAAGGGACCTTGGGAGTTCTTTTAGTCCAACTGTTATTCAGCGCAGAAATCCTCATACAATTCTGAACGCATAGCAGTTCAGTCTTTTGTTGAAAACCTTCATTGATAAGAGCACCTACAACTTCAGGAAGATGTTCCACTGTTGAATAGTTGTGTTTGGGTACGAAAAAGGTTACCTTGAAGCATAACAAATTTCATCAATCCTCTGAGGTTCTAAATGTCAAAGAAATTGGGACCCAGCCACCAGTTCCAGTTGCCTTCTTCCTTGACATTACTTCTATGTGCATATTATTTCCCACATACAGGGCTTTTTGGAGTTTTGTCAATTTTATAAATACATACACTTAAGAGTAGTGCTCAAATGCCTTGTATTTCATGTATCCTGAGGTTAGTATGCTATAGAATTAAGGAGGATATGTTTTCTCAAGTCACCAGCATAGATAATGAGCAGTGACAACTACTGGAAATAAAGTTGCTTTTAAGCGACAGAAATAATGTTTAACCAAGAAGACAAAATTGCATAAAGCTAATGCAAATGTACAGTGAAAGATATTCAAATGTGAAAAAATAATCTTTATGTACATTGGAAGTTACCAAATTCCTAGAGAGGCATATGGACGAGATGAAAAAGAATATTAAAAGAAGCTAAGTTTCCAGAGAACCTGAATGATTTCCTAATGTTTCCACCTTCACTATAGAAATCTTAAGGAAATTATAAGGAAATAAGTTTTTTGCAAAATAAAGGTTACATAGTTGAAGTTTTATAGCTCGCAATCTGAAAACCAATAAATTTGCATTCTAAGAGTGGGTCAGCCTGCATGTTTGGTGGGATAGAAGAAACATTATTTTGGTTTTCAAGGTAGTCTTTCTAGATTCAATATGCTAGCTTGCATGGAATATTGTGACCATGCTAGCTGTAAAATAGCTTTGGCTGTATCATGGCATACTGGCTAAATTGTGTCCAAACTGGTCAGTATCCTTATTGCTAGAAGGATGCTGCATGTGGCACAGGAATGACTAGGACTGGTAACTAAGTTTTTATCTTCTCTACCTTGTTAAAAAATATTGAGCATCTCAGTTAACAAGTCATGAAGGATAGATGTCAACAGCTATGGTGACATGCACAATATAATGACAATCCTAAGAGGTAAATCATAAACTCTGTGAATTAAAGAAAAATATGCATATTGTGTTTCTTAAAGAAAGGAGATGAGTATAATAAATCTGAATAAAGTGGTCTGGTATTGATGAATATACAAACCCAGGGAAGTGAAAGTCCAGGTTTAACAATGAATGAAGCTGATAAAAGATGTCAAAATGTATCTTCAGGTTGGTGGTAGTTGCATGTTAAACTCCAGTGAACGGTGATATAGGAAGAACCAGAAATTAGATTTAAGAAAAAAATGGTGCAACATTACAAATGAATGATGCGGGTCACCAGGGCAATCTAGCCTAATGTCAGGCTTGTCCCAAATAGGTGGAAAGAAAAGACCTAGGAAAGAAAGACCCTTGACTCCATTTGGTTGAAATATAGGTTCTTTTACTAAGGATTAGTGGTTGCAAACAAAGCAAGGTTAGAATTAAAGTTTCCTGCACGAAGCATTACACATTTTCCTTTGCTCTCAGGCCCTTCTCCCTTGACCAGTCCGTCTTAGTCCAATGAGCTGCAGCCTAGGTGTTTGGGGAACGACTGGGATAGTTGGTGCAATTCACATTCCTTTCCCAAGCTCCACAGCCTTGAAGACTGGAACAGGTTGGTTTTCACACCTCTGGATTCTACCACCTTGCCGCCCCTCCCTTTGCCCCATCTTCTACATGCCAATTGCCTATGTCCTCTCCCCCTCCCTAGCGATTTATGACAGGATATCAGCAAAGCTGAAAATGGCAGATCTGACAGCTAGTATCTTGAATGGATGGATGGAAGCAAAATGAGGGAATACAGAAAAATGACTGGGCCATTCTGAGACCCAAGAAAGGATGAGAATGGTAGCTGGTGAATATCTGTTTAGAAAAAGTCTTGTTTTCAATGTGGTTTAAGACTATTCATGTATACATGTGGCAAAATAATAAATTTATTTCTAAAGGCACATTGATTTGATTGTATATGATGAGTGACTGAGAGAATTGGTGAAGATTGTAAGAGTAATGAGAAGTTCTGAATGTAAAATCATGTTTAGGTTATATCTTGGCAAGAAAATAAGGAAAAGAAAACATGAAAGAAATGATAGTAATAGAAACCCTGCAAAAGAGAAATGAGTTCTGTATGGAAAAGTATTAAATTACAGATTATCTGTCTAACAAAATGAATGAAAAATTGACAGGGATAAAAGATATTGCTTAATGTGTACAGAGAAAAAGATAACTGCAAGCAATTTCAAGTTAAGATTAAAAGAAGGAAAGAATATGCGAAAACAATTATTGTAAATTAAAATTTGTTTTGGAAGTGGGAAAAAAGAGCTGAAATGAAGGCAGGCTAAGGGTATTTTAAAGATGTGCATTAGAATGACAGTGATACAATGTTGTGAGATCATTGGAAAATGCTAAGGCAGACCATATAATCGAAGTTATGCTATGAACATAAAATGCTAATGAGGCTTGAAGCTGTATCTGTACCTGATAGTATGTGAACCATGTTTTCTGTCTGCAATAATACTGTTCTCCCATACATAGGGGAATGTAGACGAATGCAAGACTGAATGCAACACCAGAGTAGCATTATTTTCAAGTGTGCCTAGGAATGTGTCAGGTACAATTATGATAAAGATGTGAGAAATAACAGTAATCTATCTATCTATCTATCTATCTATCCATCCATCTCTTCTAAAAACTCTGAAAGGCAGATTCTAATATTGATATTATTAATTATTTCCAGTTTTACTCTAAAGTTCAGGATAGGTAGAGCAGGTGCACTGAAACTGACTGGACCAGGGAGGAAAGCAAGCATGGCAGGCAAATGGATACTTAAATCTTAGTTAAAGCGCCCTGTATTTGTTCAAAGATGCTTCTTCAGGCATTTTTTTGTATTCTTTTTAGTATGTATGTTACTTTCCAAAATCTAACCCTGATATTTAACAATCCAAAGAGATCCCATAAACAAATATCCACTGTTGTTTGAGCTGTGAGATATATTTTGCTCATTTTTAGAGAATGAACTGCTTCAAACAGCACTGAAAACAGTGTCTGGAGGTGTTTGCATAAAGTATACTAATATTTCCTCTGCCAAATAGCTGCTGGAACTTCATTACTTCTCACACTGTATGCTAGTTTTTTTAAAACTATAGGGAGATGTTGCTCATGCTCTAATTTTACTGATCCATCACTTTAAAGATCTCAATTAATTTTACGAGGACAATCATTTCACAGTATCTTCCCTCACCCCACCCCTGATCTTCACATGGCAGAGATAATTTGTTATGGAGCCATTCATGGTCATACGGAATTCACTAATTTTTAATCAACAATTTTAAGAACTTGGTCATCTCTGTGATTATTTCATAATTCTTTAAGTTAGTTATATGGTTCGTAATTACTGCATCCACAATCACTATTAAAAACCTTTCTCAATTATATGAGCTTCATGTTCAGGTTATTGTAAGGTCATTCATTCTTAGCTCTTTGGATAAGCCAAAGATATTCTAATCAATTTAAGAGTGTGTGTGTGTTTGTACAGTATGTGGGGGAAACATGCCTTTCTGATAGTGTTGTCTTTGCCAAAAGAAGAGCCCATTCTGCCCTCTTTGGTATACATCATACATTTATTAGTGAATATCCCTCTCAAAATCAGCCACAACATTAAAAAAAATAATGATTGCACTACTTGGTCAAGCAGAACTAGCAACTTTCATTTTAAAAAAAGTACAAATCTGTTAAAAATTTCAATCAGTATAATACACATATATAATACAACATACTAGTTATGTTAAATGCTACAAACCAATATGATTCCAATGGAATGGAATAAAACAAAACAAAACACTTTAGAGATTTAAGATATTTTTTTCTTCTCTATATATTAGCCTTTTTTTTTTCCAAATACATACATGGGAAAAATGAGGTAACTGTAAATGTGCAAGTAACAGAGCAAAAAAAATTATATATATATATATTTATAATATATATAATATATAATATATATATATATATAAACTTTCTAACACAGAACAAATGCCCTGGTGCCCTACAGGGAGGCCCCTCTCCTTGTAGGTAGGGTGAAGCTGAGCTATCCTTCTGGAGGGCACGGGGACTGGTATAAAAGAACAGTAAACAGCCCACTATCCCACCACAGGAAATCATTGGTAAACAGTGGCATCTACAGCGCAATCAGCAATCACAAACATCCTAAATAAATGTTTTAATATTTTTTTTGTTTTTTGTTTTTCATGATAACTTTTAGCTGCTCCTTGGAATAAATTCTGCAGCACACGAGCTGTGAGCTTTCGAGTCACCATCAGAAGAACCGTAAGGCTTTCCTTCCCTCCCCACCTCCAAATAACCTTTCTGAAAAGATGGCGGGGGAAGGAGAAGAGACGCTGAAAGAGATGGGCATCGGCACTATTCTGATTGGCTATAAATATAGAAACACCTCCCGTGTTTGTTTGTTTTTAACTTTTTAATATATATGTACAGTAAAGACCTTTGGTTATTTGTATCACATGGAATAAGGGGTTGGTTCCCTCTCTCTCCCTTCAAAAGCTGTGAAACAAGGGGGAAAGGCTGGGGAAGAGGTGGGTCTGACACAAGGCACTGGCTCGACATGGCAGGAGAGAGGGAGCGTGACACATCACGGGAGGACCGGGGAGGAGAAGCTGCTGGTGTCTGTGCAGTTGGAGAGGATGGCAAGTGGCCCGTTCCTTGGTGTTTGCATGTACCCGGGCCAAGACCTGGCTTAGATGTCCCACTGCAGCTAGTCTTCCCCCCCTCTGAAAAGGAGGAGGGGAAAGAGGAAATTCTTTATTGGGGGGTATCCAAGAGCGGATGTACCGTAACTTGCATCCCCTAAACGTAAGTGGGGTGAGTGGAGCAGGAGGAGAAAGAGGTCTAAAAAGTAGCATTGATCTTCATCGTAACAAATGGAAACCATTGATTGTTATTCAAGAAGGAAAGCTGGGACCTGCCCAAAGCTTCTAATTCATTGATCAATCTGCACGCCCGCTGCTATTTTCAAATAAAAGGAATGCCAGTCTATCCATCCTGCCTTGATGTGTCTTTGCAGGAACTAAAGGTCTGAGGACTGTTGTAGGTGGCCCCTCACTTGCGACCATAATTGGGGCTGAACTTCCATTGTTAAACAATGAGGTCGCTGAGTCACACCTACTTTTACAACCTTTTTTGCCATTGTCATTAAGTGACTCTGGCTATCTCCATTGACTTTGCTTGTCAGAAGCCCGCTGGGAAGGTTGCAAGTGACCCCAGGACACTACAACCATCGTAAATACACGCTGGTTACCAAGCATACAAATCGTGCTTAATGACTGCTGGGGTAACACAACAGTCATTGAACATGAGACCTGTCATAAAGTCCCATTTTTCAGCTTCATAGTTAATTTCAAACGGTCATTAAACAAATGGTTGCAAGTCAGGGACGAACTGCATTATTCAGCACTACTACTGTCACTTAGGACAAAAAGAGCCACAAAACACAGCTTGCTAGCGTCCCTCTCATTTTCCTCCTCCTTGCACCCTGAGGATCGCCTCTCCTTCGCTGAGGGAAGACTCTCAACAACTGCTGGGGAAGAAGCTGGTCACTTCACCAGACATGGCTATCGGAACGAGTGGCAAAAGGCCAACTGGCCTCAGTCACATCCCCAAGTTTTTCCCCCCCTACTTTAGAAGTAAATATTGCTGAGAGCTGGCATGTTCAGAAAAAATTGACAACTACATGGCATCAGAGCCATGTCCCTCCAGTCACCATCCATGTTCAAAGTGGACATAGAAGCTGCTCTTCCCATTACTAGCCCTTCCCTGCTCTTGGCTGATGGAGCCCCCTCTCAGACTTGTGGGAAATCACACTGCCTAAACCTGTTCCCTTGTCCCTGTTCCCTTGCATCCGTATGGCCCTTAAGTAGAGCCGTGCTTAGCTATTCCATAAATTCATCAGGCCCTCTTACCAAGAACAATTGGATGTCAGAGCGCAAGGAAGATAGTGCACTTCTCTTCTCTAGAAAGGCTCAGTGGATGCTTCCTGGCTTTGGCCTTAGGATCCCTTGCAGTCCCTTTTCCTATTTGTTGCTTCCATTTTGAAGGGAAAGAGCTGAGATTTAACTATCAGTCTACCATTTGGAAGAGTATCACTGAGGGAGGCCAGAAGCTGCCATCAAACTCAAGGATAGCACAAACTACATCACCTTGGGTAGGCAGAGACCAATTAAGACACTGCCAGACTTATCCTGGAGCATTACTAGTTGACACAGGACAAGACAAACCAGGCAAGGGAGGAAGGGAGGAGGAGAATGAGTGGTCAGTAGGTCCCTTTTCTCCTACTTCTGCAGCACCATGAAGGAGAAAGTGACCCTGCCAGAGTCCTCCTTCCAAGGCAGCTATTAAATCACAAGAGATCTTTTCCCTAAGCCTTGCAACTCTACCTCAAATTAAGTCCACTAAACTCTGTGTGTGTGTGTGTGTGTGTATGTGTGCACATCTTTTAAGTCAGCGTGGACTCCTGAAGAATGGCTGGACAAGGCCCTGCAGTTTTCTTGGCAAGATTTCAGAAGTTGTTTGTCACTGCCTCTTTCCTTGGGCTAAGGAGTATGACTGGCCCAAGATCACCAACCTGGCTTTGTATATAAAGCAGGACTAGAACTCACGGTCTCCCAGTTTCTAGCCAGATGCCTTAACCACTACACCAATCTGGCTCTCTACTAAAACTATGCTGCCTCCTAACCCAGCCTGGTTTCAAACCAATCTCTAATTTGGAGGGGAAGGAGGGGAGAGAGAAATGCCCTGAAAAGCGTTAACGGTCCTTGTGAGGCGTTGCGGACATGTGCAGTACAGTGCATGGCAGTAATCAGCTGAGCACAAAGAACCCCCTCATTCCCACCCACCCCATCACCCCACAGCTGGCTAGAGAGATAGCCAATACCAAGTTCCAAGCTGGTCATAACATGCATGCATAATTTGTGAACATTTACATTAGATTTTTATCATCTTCTCTGATTCTTCCAGGCTTCAGACACAAACCAACTAAATGGCGAGGGCTTCTCTCTTATTCCATGGTATAATCATGCAAAACAATTTTTTTTAAAATTTATTACTTTTACGATAACAGGTTTCTGTAACAGGGTGGCAGGTTGGTTGCTTTCTTGCTTCAAATCAGCAGGTGTTTTAGGTAGGAGTGTGTGTGTATGTGTGTGTGTGTGTGTGTGTGTGTGTGTGTGTGCGTGTGTGCGCGCAGACACAAGAAGGCACACAGCTTTGAGTGTCGTGGCCAAATCGGCCATAGTTCCTGACCGAGCGCACAAGCATCAGGCCATACAGAAAAACTCATCAGGATGAGCATCAGTAGGCCAAATGTGAAGAGGAAGAATGGGGGGGGGGGTGGGGGGTGGGGGAAGGGAGGTTGCTGAAGGGACGAAATTAAAAAAGATAGGGTGAAAAGGCCTACTTGGCCCTACAAAAGCTGATGCAGCACTGCATACAGCCTCGTGGAGGGAGGAACGATCACCAGAAAGGCTTTCTCCGTAACAGCTAGTGCAAGGGTAAATAATAAGATAAATAATTCCGGCCTGCTCTCTCTCTCTCCGCCCAGGATCCTACCACCGAGTCCTCCGGAGCTGCCCAACAGCTCTCAGGGCTTAGCCTGGAGTCAGGACAGAGAACTGAGGAAGGGTAGTTGAAGGCTTCTGCCTCAGTCTGCTGAGCATCTCACCCTCCCCTACACTAGGGAGAGAGAGCGTATGCAGGCCGTCTGCCGGGATGCTCAAAAAAACCGGATGGGAGGAGAGGCGCTTTCTGGAGATGGATGCTGAGAAGAAATACCAACCCAAAGGGGTCCGAGTGTGCAAAGGGAAAATAAAAGGAAGACACATCAATTATTACATGATTCTATATCTCAAAACACAAGCCACAAGCCTTCATTTCATTAAGTATGTAATAAACAGAGCCGGCTGTTTTATTGTAGGGATTTTCACTTGCATACTCCTCCTCTCTTTTCGAGCTTTCTGGGGGGGAAATGGGTCTTTCCCCCAAAACTGCCTTGCAGCAGAATATTGCTGGACTTAAGTTTAGGCCCATTTTTCTTTACCTCACTGTGCAATTTGTGAGAACAACCCTGAACTCCACCCAACATTGCAGGCATGCAAGGGGAGGGAGAGTCTGAGATGCTGGTGGGACTTATTCTGTGCATGTGTAGGGAAAAACACAGGGTGGTCCTGGGCCATGATTAGCGTGGAGACAGCCACAGATGTTTTTTTTGGCAAGGCCTCAAGTGGCTTTACATCAGTGTTGCAACCAACATACTTCCCCCGCTACTATCTTGCAACACTGTACTCTAGGCAAGCAGGTGGTGGGGGTTGAAGCAGGCACTTCTTCCCCTCTCCCTTGGAGCTGTTCTGCTTTCAAGGCCCCCAAATCTGGCTCTGCCAGAAAGGAATGAATTCGGATAAAAATCTAGGTCAGACAGCCACGAAACCAAATAAGGAAAGGAAAACCCCAAATCAAGAAGGAATGCAAACACCTGGAAAACAATGGTGCAAGGATGGCGAGTCTTTGGAGTGCAGAGCACGTGGGGATGCCTCCCCCTACAAAGCATGACACCGCAGAGCTGGCTCAACCACCAGGCCCAGTCCATGCCATGGGGTGAGGGGGAGGGAGTGTCATACATTGCTTATATTCTCACCGCATCCCAGGAGAGGCCCCAGAGGCTAAGCGTACAGGCTGGCCCGTGCCTCTGGTCCAAGGTCCGTATCCTGGAGTAAATTTGTGCAGCAGTGCATTGATGAACCTCATTCGGCCTCCCGATGCACTTCTGAAGCATCTGCTCGGCAGATGGGGCATGTGCGGTTTGCCTGCAACGATGAATGAAAGCATGACTTCGGATATGGCCTTTTGGCCAACCTCACCTATTGGAAAATTCCCAGCAATTCCACTAAAAGGACTTCTCTGCTTTGAGGGCTGCCGGTTTCAGAATTACTAAGCTGAAATGTAGTCACCTCCCTTCTGAAGAGAAAGTCATAAGTCCAAGCAATTCCAATAAGCAACCCAATAGCATTCATCAAAATATTCAGTCTACAATGAATCAATTCAATTCATTCATCCAACTGGTACTGGTACTCAAAAGAATATGTATTGTATGTGCAGATAGTCATTGACCCTAACTGGGACCAGAATTTCTGTTGCTAAGCAAAGTGGTTGTGAAACATCATGTGACAGCACCACTTAGCAATGGCAGCTCCGGTATTTCTAGTTGCGGTTATGAGATGAGGATTGTACTGTTATTAGGTGAGGACCACATGCTTCTCCTACCCTATACAGACTTCCGGTTCTGACCTGCTGTATGCTCCCTGGCTGTGCCTGGCAAATTCCCTTTGGCAGATGATGCTGTTTCCATACCATACTTGTCTCTCCTTCAACTCTCCCCACTCGCCTATCTCCCTCCCACCCTTTGCCCTTCAGGCCATCCTGCAGAAGCGCAAGGTCTTGCCAGGAGTCAGCAGCTGCACTGCCGTTGGTTAGGCGCACCTCATCAACAACAGGAGGAACGTGAAGGCGAAACTCAGTTGGGGTTTGCAGAAGTAGGTTGCAGTGGCAGTGTGCAAGGCAGCCGAAGGGCAGAGGTGGGGGTGGGGGTGGGAAGGATAGGCAGATGGAGCGAATGCTGTGGTCGTAAATACAAATAGTCTGCAAACACCCAAATTTTGATCAAATGACCACGGGGTTCACTGCAACAGCGGTAACCAATTAGGAACTAGAATAATTTTTTCCCTATTTAAATTCTTAAATCATTGCATTCAGAGCAATCTGCATAATTTTAGGCACTTACTCTGTGAAAGGGAATCACGGAAGAGAAAAATGAGAATGAGAGCAAGAAAGGTGAAAGGATTTGGAGTTTTTATTAATGAAGGAAAAATGACAATTAAGGGTGAACTCTATAGAGAGTTATTCAAGAAGTCATTCAGGCTGTGAAAACACCTCGATGGAATATTTCTCTTTTTTCATATAATCCTAAAAGTCATAGTCACGTAATGAAGCTATCAAGAGAATTAGGTTCCTCAGAAGAAAATAAGTTTGTCAAATAACATGCAATGAGGATGTGCAAAGCATTCAAGAGGTGCTTTGCAACACATTGGAATGAGAATGAATTGCCTGCACTGGAACAGTTAAAGGCTCACCTAACTGCTTTAAAAGTTATCCCCCACTGTCTCCTCTTTGCTCACATGCAAAATTAGCATTACTGCAGAATTCTTCCGTTGACTGCACGGATATGCCTGTGTACTTTTATTGGCAACAATATCAAAGAGATTACTGTCCTCATCCTGGATAGTGTTTCATATTATCTACCCATGCTTTGCTCCCCTGCCCCATGTTTGAATACCAGTAAAAATTAGCTGAGACTACTAATTTACAATGTCTTATAAATAATCAGTTGTTAGATAATATTCTCATTCTAGCAAGTGGAAGTAGCTGGATTAAAGGAGCCACTATCCTATGACTGTCAGAAAAACGACATGGATGTATCTATGTTGTGAAACCAGGGAAGCCGTTTCCTTTACTGTCATTTTAGAAACCAACTGGACCCACTAAAGACAGGTAGTATCCAAATAACTTTTAATTGGCGACTGATTAATAAAGTCTCAATCAAGCCAGTGAATGTTACCTTTAACCATTTGTCGATGCACTTAGCATGGAATTCGTGGTTGCAGGGCAGAACTCGCAGCAGCTGCCTGATTTCGAAGTCACTGAAGCACACCACACACCTGGGAAGGGTGAAAAATCCAACCAGTGAGGTTGCAGGACAGCCCGAAGGCAGGGCATTCAGAAAATACTTCACAGTAAAGCAGCTTCGAGAACTTACAAGGTTTGCTCGGACTGATGGCTCTCTGGGTTAAAGCGGTAGGATGGAAGGTGCTCAATATCTGCTTTGGTGAGTCCCCGTGGCTTGGCCTCCCCTAATCTTTCAGCTAAATTCAGTAATGCCTGACAGAAAACAAAACGAAAGGAAGGAATACAAAGCAAGTGATTCCACTGCTGAGAATACCCCTTTAATCCTTTATAACAGGAGTTCTCAACCTTGGCCACTTTAAGACTTGTGGACTTCAACTCCCAGAATTCCTCAGCCAGCAAAGCTGGCTGAGGAATTCTGGGAGTTGAAGTCCACAAGTCTTAAAGTGGCCAAGGTTGAGAACCCCTGCTTTATAAGCAATGCGGTCTATAACTTCAGGAAAGGCAGAGAGATGAATCTTTCACCCTCAAAACTTTGAAGAAATAAAAGACAAATGAATTGTCTTTTACTGAAGTCTAACTCTCTGGAAACGTTAATCTTTCCTGACAACTCATTTTTATTCTGATTATCCATCCACCTTAGTTAGCTTTATCCTTTGCCTCTTTGTCTGGCTTTGCCCACTTTTAAAATGTCACCCTTAGTCCAAAATGCCATATAAACATTAAATGGACCTTCCATCAGAATTGTATTCCTCGGCCATAAGAAATGGCCCCAGAAAGGAAGAGTTATCTGCTGTACATTTGCTTTGCGTTCTCCAACTACTGCCGCTCCTTAAGTATAATCTCAGCTGTCTTCTCTCAGCTCTGGACTCGAGGGCAGAGCTGACAGGCGTGAAGTTTCTTGGATCTAATAATACAACTCAAGATCTATCAGCCAGAATTTGTTCCACACATACTATTACCACCAGCAGCAAGTACTAAAAGTCACAATTGAAGATATCTGAGTACCAGAACAGATAGGAGCTCATAATTCTTCCACTCCTGATGGAAAAGCATGTTGTCATTCCCTGTCCTTCAGCAGTTAACATCCTTGTTAGTCTGTTGTAAACCCCCCCCCATCATCCAAATCTTTCTGTCCAAGAGCCCTTTTCCATTCTAACAAATAACACAGAGAAACAAGCCTACCTCATAGTTTTCCATCTCTACGTCATCCACATCCAAGTCCAAACTTATTGTGGGCCCCACAGCTGTTGGCGATACAGGAAGCATTGAACTGCAATTTTTTAAAAAAATAAATAGCAGTGAAAAGACATGGAAATAACATGTGCGCCCATGGCACACCAAAACTGATGGAGGATATTGCTGGGGAAAGATGGTGGTCCATACTCCCCAGAGTGGCTATTAGGGAAAGCAGAGCTTTTAACTCTGCACACTTCTTCCAATGAAGGAGAATATTCAACTCAGGGTTCTCCTCACTGTTATCGCAGATACTCACAGAAAGTATGGCAGGAAGTTTGGGTAGTATGGCGGCGGAGGCGGCGGCGGGGGAGGCAGTGGTTGCTGTAATCTGTATCGCTGGGAATTCAGCCGCCGGGGCATCATATGTGGATATGGCTGTGGGAACATCACAAGCTTCGTCAGTGCTGTCTAATCCATAGACTCTGCATACGTTCCATGCCACGTGAAAAAAAGAATTAACATATTCTATCCAAGCAAAAGTTTGCACAAAGAAAAGCTGGGTCCTTTAGCATGATTTGTTATGCAAATCAAAAAAAAAGAACATGTTCTGCTCTTTTACTATGTTGCATCATTTATTCTTGTTGTCTTAGTAACAGAGAACAGAAAGAAGTTATGCAAAGCACTAGAAACCACATTCTCTGTCACTGGAATCTTAGTTGGCTACCTCTGTCACATCTAAAACATTACAGTATTATAAATCTATGCCATCTTAGGAAATTGCAAGCTAAAAGGAGAGGGGCAAAAGATAACAAGTGACCAGTCCTCAAAGTTCTGGTTGCCACAGTATCCCCATGGCACAGAATCACTTTCTGTGACCTTTCCTGTCGGCCTCTCACAAGAAAAGTCAATGGGGAATTCAGTAAAGAGTCACAAGTAGCTCTGGTAAATGCCAGCCACCTTCCTATGTTCGCACCCTGCATCCCCTGGTCTTCCTGCGCTTGCACCCTGATGCGCCATCCAGCTTTCCCGTGTTCACACATGGCCTCCACCCGGCCTTCCTTATCCCTCCTGTAGCATCCTCACACTCCTTACCTTCAACTCCCACGGATTTTCACCTAACGATGCACACGTGTCTTGGGGTTATGATGGCACAACCCAGACTGCCATTATAGCTGCGACTGTTGTTGCTCTGTGATGCAGTCACGTGACATTGCACTGCATGACCACCATCACTTAGCAATGGCAATGCTGAATGTAGCCCAAGGACTTCCAGTAAGAAAGGACATGGGGCCCATTCCCTGGGACGCCTGTCATACACCCTCTTGAAGGGAACGAGTGCCTTTTTCTCTATTATCCTTCCCACCCATTTTTGTTTTGTAGTATAACGGTGGAACATAAGACCGATCGAAGATAACACAGGCACTTGGTTAACATAGGAACGGATGGGCTTTTATTGAATTCAGATAGTCCTCGACTTATGACCATAATTGAGCCTAAAATTTCTGTTAAGTGAATCACTGCAGTTGGTAAGTTAGTAACCTGGTGATTAAGTGAATCTGCTTCCCCATTAATTTTGCTTGTCAGAGGGTCCCAAAAGGGGATCACATGTCCTTGGGACACAGCAATGGTCATAAATATGAACCAGTTGCCAAGCATCTGAATTTTGATCACATGATCATGGGGAGGCTGTAAAGGTCGTAACTGTGAAAAACGGTCGTAAGTCACATTTTTCAGTGTTGTAACGTCGAATGGTCATTAACGAACTTGTTGTAAGTCGAAGACTACCTGCATCTAAGGTTTTCAATGGGTTCACCTATTTCTATAAATTATAATCTCTACTGCAGACATGTCAAACACAAGCCCCCCTTGGGCGCGCGCACAGGAGGTAGCGCACGTGGGGGAAGGGGGCGGAGGTGCCCAGCAGCAGCTCCAACCTGCCAGTCCCTTGGCCACCCAGTGGCCTGAGCATCCCAGGATCTCACAACTCACAAGGCGCAAGTGGGTCCAAGCACTACGGCCGCTGGGCCGGCCAAGTTGGAGGCGGATGTAGAGGCATGGGGAGGGGAAGGCACGTGATCAGGCCTGCTGGAAGCGCCAGTTCCATCCTAGCCGCAGCAGGTGCAGGCAAGCAAAGACGGACGTCACTGTCACACCAGGCCCCCTGCCGTCCAATTCTGTCTTCCAGCTCTGCTGCACGAGGGACGAGCCTCCCGCCACGCACACCCAATGGTGGCCCCGGCAAACAGAGTCTCATCCCCCTCCACCCAAGACCCCTGGATCCCCCACAGCCCCGCCCAGCCCTCATAGGTGCCCCATGTGATGTCGAGCTGGCCACACCCACCCAGTCAGCCACGCCCACCTCCAAGGGCAACCACAATGCTGATGCGGCCCTCAGTGAAATCGAGTTTGACACCCCTGCTCTATTGCATCAACTGCCTTTTCTAGCCCCGACTTTACTCCTAGCCATGTCTCTCCGACAAGGGGAAATACTCTCAGGTCTAAAACTGAGCTTCCCTTAGATCTGCCTATCCATCTGCATCTTCTAAATCCCTCTCTAACTTTCCTTACTTTTCTGGAATATAACCTGGAAGGAGATGCCCAGTTTCTATCCTTCAGCAGTTCCCTCAACGAATCATCACACTGCTGTCACCCCACCCCACCCCACCCCTCTAGGGTATGATGGCTCTTGGGGGCCAAACAAAAGGGGTGTTGTTGTTTTTTTTAAGACACCCTCTTCTACCTGGCTCAGAGGCCACAGAGAACAGCTTTTTCTTTAACATGGCACTTACCACTCCAAACGACAGTTCTGGGTGAAGTGGGTCATGCGTGTGGGGAAGATACAATGGTACAGAGGGAGACAAGGCAGGAGTATGATGGGAAGGAGAATATGAGAAGCCCCCCATTGAGTGCTGTTCACCCCGAAGCTCCACCTCGTTTTCTATCCTCTGAAGTGGCTGTGGGAAGAGAATATACATTGTGCATTGGCAACTGCTCCCCGATATGTCTGAAGAGCGAGAAGCAACTAGAACTGGAACCAAAAGATGGCAATGGTGCTGGCTCTTGCATACCATCAATAAGATACTTTACCATTTACTGTACCTGCACAAGATTAATTTGTTGAACTAATATATAAAATCAGGGAAGAAGCCATTTAAGCCACCAAGTCTAACTCTCTACTCAGGAACCTTTTCCTAACATTCAAGTGGAATGGATTTTCTTGTAATGTAAATCTATTATTCCATGTGCTGTACACTCTGGAATGAGAGGGAACAGGTCCTGATCCCCCCCTCCATTCTTCCTACTCTCCCTTGCTCAACTAAGTTTTACCCAGTTGTCACAAGTAACGAGCCAAAAACAGCTGGTTCTTTTGTGCCTTCCTGTGTTATCTGCAGGAAAAAGGGAGCAACAAAGTAAGTCATATTTCCTAGAACAGTGATGGCGAACCTTTTAGAGACTGAGTGCCCAAACTGCAACCCAAAACCCACTTATGCATCGTCGGGTGCCGGGTGGGTGTGGCCCATTGGCTGAGTGCTGCCAATTGGGTGGGCGTGGCCAATTAGGTGGGCGTGGCCACAGTGGTAAGGGCAGACTGGGTGGGACTAAAAAGTTCAATCAATCAATTCCAACTTTGCAAGATCTTTTTTTTTCCCGTGAGAAGTTGAAATTGACTGATTGAACTTTTTTTTTTTGTGCACGTGGCGGCGGCAGCCTAAAGCGAAAAGGTTTTATAAAACCCAGCTGAAAGCCTAGGACTGGGGTGACAGCACACGTGTCCACAGACCAAACTGCATCTTCTCTGTTCTGTAGGGATTGACCACTGTATTCCATAGGACCTGAAGGCTCACAGCTTCTTTCTGCAGTTAAGATCTGAAAGCCGCTTCTGAGTTGCAAGATGAAAAATATCTTCTAAATCTTCTTTTTACTCTTGGCCGATTCCTTTGATTATCTTCCTTAGGGAAGAAGGCTTATTCTGTGAGCTTCTAGTGTCTTTTTCATCTTTCTAATTAACCAAACTATGGCTACTCACTGCTCCAATCATCTCACATTTTCTTCGTGCTTTGCTCCAAGTTTCTCTCCCTTTCTCTTCTTTCTTTCTTTCTTTCTTTCTTTCTTTCTTTCTTTCTTTCTTTCTTTCTTTCTTTCTTTCTTTCTCTTTCTCTCTCTCTTCTCCCCCCCTCTAGATTTATATGGCCATCCAATACACAAGAGGGATTCTGGGCAATTTACATTTCAAAGGAATTAATTATTAGAATGTAATATGAAAAAAATAATAAAACTGGACCATAAAATACAGTATCATTAATAACAGTAACAACAGAAGAAAGAAGCTAAGGAGCACATATCTTATTCAATGGTCTGACAATATACATAGGCTGATCCTATGTCTGGTCGAATGCTTGGGGGAAGAACCAGGCTTTTAGGGTCTTTGTGGGAGTACATAAAGGCTGAGGCAATTTAAGCCTCAGGGGAAATGATGTTCCAGAAGTGCAAAAAATAAAGACACACTGCTGGACCCCAGGAGCAACACTATTTCGTGGAAGGGACCCAAAGCATTTCCACTCTGCTAGATCTCACAGGTAAGCAAAGACAATTGGAGCCAGGCAGTTCCCCAAGTAACCCTGCCTTGTGCCACAAAGAGCTTTACAGATAACAACACATTGCATCAAAAAGCTCTTAGGAAGTCAGTGCAATTTTCAAAGCATGTTGTGGTTTGGGTACACAGAGGTGTTTCCATAATTATTTGTGCTTCTGCATTCTGAACCAATTTCAACTTTTGGTTTTCAAGAGTAGCCCCACGTCAAGGACTCTGCAGTCCTTTAGACAAGAAATGACTATGATGTGAGTGACCATGTGCAAGTGCTACAAGATATTTCCTTTGAAGAGTCATTCCAAGATTTTAGGAAATCAGTAGATGGTATGCTACAAGTTTCTGCACAACAGTAGATGCCAGGAGCAGGGAAATAAGAGTACAAATGCTTCTGATCAAATTTATGCCATCTCGAGAAACTTACCATGCGAGGATGCTGTGGCTGGAGAGGGACAAACTGGCCGAGGGCTGTCATATGTGGAGGCTGGTGTGGTGGCACAGGTGGTGGAGGGTGCAGGATATAATGATCACTGGAAATGAGTGGTGGGAATGTTTGATAAGAGACATGGAGTTGCTGCATGGCACAGGCCTGGATCAGCTGTAAGATGAAAACAGAAAGACAGTGTCTTCAAAAGAAAACTACTTTCAGTGCATTTAGGATCAACATGTCTACCTGAAAAACAACTGACCTCAGCCTGGCAATAAAAAGGAAAGAATCCATTTGGCAGCAAAATGCCATCTCCAAAGACCAGCAAGGACCTAAAGGCCTTTAAATGGAAATCGAGTTATTTATTCTCTCCAATAGAACAGAATATATGTAACTCAAGAGTTGAACTGTGGAGTCCTTGATACACTCCGAGTCTGATTGCTTGCTTGCAGATGATTCATTACACAACTAGGTAACATCATCAATGCAAGCATGGCATTTCTTCCTGGTTTTATGTACAGTAAAACCCCCAGCTTGATGGGGGTGTTGTTTTCTTTTTGGAGTTCCTTGATTATTGTTCTGTGCTTATTTCTCTGATGTTAGTCCCTGATTACCTGGGTGTTGGTTGCTGGAAAGGCATGCCCTGGTCTTTTTGGTTCCTCCTTAGCTTTTTTTTATAGGTAGCCCCTGACTTACAACCATTCTTTTAACAACAGTGTGGAATTATAATAGCCTTGGTGGTTCATGACTGTTGCAAAATGTTGCCCCAATCCCCCCACATAGTCACATCATCACAATCTGAGTGCTTGGCAACCTGTTCACACTTACAATTGGTTGCCAAGTACCCCACAATCATATGAATATCATTTGAGATCTTCTCTGCTCTTCTTACTCTCCAGAAAGTCAATGGGGAGGCCAGAGGGGAAGATTGCAAGCTGCTACTTCCTGCCATGATGACTCCTTCTTCTTTCAGGAGGCTAGCTGAAAGAGCTGTCTGCTAAAAGAGTTCATCTTACACTGTATATTATTTATGCCTCTTGTTGTTTTTTTTCCTTTGGGGGCTACTTGATCTTTTGCTTATTTAAGATGTCTTGGAGGGCTTTGCTTGGTTTCTTTAGTTGGTTTAACTGGATTCCACAGAGAAAATTAGGAACAGACATCCTCAAAATCCAGTTCTATCCATGAAGGTCATGACCAACATCTTGATTTGCACCCAGAAGCCAGTACAGCTCAAAAGTAAAGAGGAAGTAATGGTGTATATCATGGTGGTACCAAGGCATGCACATAACTACCTGCAGAGCCAAATTCTGGACTAGCTGCAGCTTCTATGTGCTCTTCACTCTACACATGTAGAGTGTTTTGCAATTATCCAATGGGAAGTGACTAAGACCCAACTGACTGAGCAGAACCTCACATTCCAGGAGCAGGCACAACTGGTGCACAAAATGAATTTGAGAAAAACCTCTACTGGCAGTGGCTATCACCCCAGCCACCTTTTCCTTACTCCCAAAAGCGAAGTTGGAATCTTCCTCCCAAAGGGGAACTTGGAAACTCAACATGAATTATTCAGTGTTACTGGGTCGAGTAATGGTTCTTGAGTAGCTGGGTTGGGAGAACCACAGGTTCCTTAAATACAAACAAGACCACCCCTTCATTCAAAGATGAGTTAACCACCACCTCCTGGATAATCATAACCAAACTAAAGGACATGGATATAATATCAAGGTGACCGAATTTACAATTCCAAGGACTCTGTATAATTCTTCAGGTTAACAGCTCAAAGCTTTCCCAGGTAGCACATGATCAAGCCTCAGTCAACATAACCAAAGTTTTGTTTGGCAACTTAATCTGTCAGATGCCTTGAATACTCCTCACAGTGGCCCTGCCTTTAGGAAGGTCTGGATCATGATGAACAGGGCTGCTGGCTAGCTATCTGCAGATGTACTAAGAGCAGAAAAATAATTACATGTTGCTGCTCCTAATGGACACAAGGTAATCCTTCATAAACACTCTTACCCTGTTTTTTATGTTTTCAATAGTGCTATGGGTACTGTTGTCATTTCGTCTCCTGCAACTCTGTTGAAAAACCAGAGGGCATCACAGGATCTACAAGCAGTGAGGGGACGTATAGATGCAACCCAATCTATGGTCAGCATTGTACTCTTATACCAAGCAGTGACCAAGATCTGTCTATGCATCATAGAGCCTCAGGAACAACCCCAAACTCCCTCTGCATCAGGAAACAGCCATGGAAAACTTCAAAGCAACTAGAATGTGATCAGACTATGGCAGGGATCTGATTTGACCATTCGGATCATATTGCCAGTGTCCCAAGATGAAAATTAGACTAAGCATGTGACTTTTTCTATACGTCAGGCCCTTAATTATTTGGGTTAAGTCCATAGTTGTCATGAACCCCCACCCCATGTTCAAACGTATTGATAATTCACACCAGGTCATCCTCTCATCCATAATTATTTCCTGCTCTTCTTAAGCCAAAGGACTCACAGGCGGTGGGAGGCAGCAGAGTGGATAGTGCTGTCCACTGAACATCACTGAGCATGCTGGGAGCTGCTGCGCACTGCAGCCAGGTATGTGCTGGCCAGCGTGAATGGGGAAGCCTTGTGTTGTTACTGTAGTCACCGTGTAGGAGAGAGGGACAGCTCCCTGATGCACCTGGAAGGGAAGGTGACGTAAAGCATAATCAAATCACATCCAAAGTATTTTATACTTTTCCACTCATCTTTTTAATATATGACAGAACAGATCTGATACTAAGCAATAATAAAAAAGGAAGTGCTAGTCATATGCAAACTATAAAAGGAAGTGATTTCAAACCAGCACAAACACCAGAAAATAAAGATGAAGCATTAGGGATAAGAAATCAAAGGCATATAAATCTGGTTACAAGTTTCAGATAACCACAACATAGAATCATAAAACAATTCAAGTGTTCATGATCCAAAAATTGCAATTGTTAATGGGAAAAACTCTCTTGAAAAGTATTCCCAGATTGTCATGGTTATATTTCTGAGTCTAAACCACCGCTACCCAGCTTTCTCTGGTAAACAACAATCCAGTTTTTTCTCTATTTGTAAATTGTATATCCTGCATTTTCACTATTCTTTAACAAGCTAAAGTATCCTAATAACAATCCCTCTCCAGGATGCTTTGTTGTCTTTTCCGAAAGCAGTACTTTTAAACTTTATTTCATATACATTGCTTAGATAGTTGCTTATTTGGTTTCCTTTTATGTATAAACAATACCCATGAAAGGTTTATATTTCAGACACAGGAGGCTCAAAAGCGAACAGCAGCCAACCTGGAATCACTCTTCTCTTTTTTTAAAAAAACATTTTCCCATGTTATTCTATTAGTTTAACAAGTTTTTATTCTGGAGCATTAAATTAACTGCATAGTCTAAAAAGTGTTAAAACATTTCCTGTCTTGTCAAACATGCTATTGGCCTAGAGCAGGGGTAGGCAACCTCGGCTCTTTTATGATTCATGGACTTCAACTCCCAGAATTCCTGAGTCAGCATACCATAGCTGACTCAGGAATTCTGGGAGTTGAAGTCCATGAGTCATAAAAGAGCCGAGGTTGCCTACCCCTGGCCTAGAGATTCAGGCCGCTAGAGAAACAATCTCTATTTTTTAAAAAAATTGTTTGATGTTGGGAATTTAAAGTAGCTAATCCAGTGTACAACAACGGTATGCTACCAATTTGCTGAAAAAAGATGCCAGTCAGCCAAGAGACTAATCAGTACCAGTCAACACATTTCTGGTAGCAAGGCCAGAAACATATTTGTGTGAAAGAAATTTAGTCTATAGAATATTGAGCAGAAATGAGAAGCACAAAGTTCATCAGATGCAGTTGTTGGATTACAGCTTCCATAATTGTTGGCTGCCATGGAAGTGTCTGAAGTCCAGCAATATCTGCAAACCAATGGATTCTTAAGAGACCTATCCTCCTGCTATCTGCAAGGACTATTTGATGCTGTCTTACCAAGGGAAGGAGAAGCAAGATTAACTGGGCAGAAGCCTAACTGGAAAGTCAGAAGTCAAGGGCCTGGACCTGCTGGAAGTTTCAGAATTCCAGGAGCAGCTGTGTACACGTTGCCATAGGAACAACATTCCCACAATTATAGCAGTCACATAGGTGCAGATTCACTGCTCAAAGAACACAGATTTTAAAGGGCCCTAAAGGCTTTTCCCATAATGTCTGCATGCCTCAGATACTGAATGCACGTGACACTGATTATGATTCCACTCCCTCCACTCTGGCTGCTTCAGCTTTTATAAAAAAATATATGCTGGATTCTGATGCTTATTTTTAAAAAGTCTAAACAATGCCTTCAGCATGAAATGGATTTCTGGCATCACATTTTAAATCCCTACAATATTACATGAAACAATGTAATAAAAATGAGAGGGGAAAAAAACTATTTAATCACCCTTACATATATTGTTTTAAGATAGCATCATAGGCTACCTGGCAAACATCCAAATAATTATAAAGTGTTGGTATATTCCTCTTTTTGTGAAGAAAAATTCAATCTTAAAGGCTGGGTAATTTTGATCTCACAATGGTCCTAATAGCCGATACAGAAACTTGCATTGCTTTTTGCATTCCATCACTAGCAGCAAAAAGGGGAAATTCTGTGAATGAAATCAGGAAAATGCACCTCAGGGTTTCAAGCAGAAGTGGTTCCCAACCAAAAGTTGTGAATCTTTCAACTGAAGTTACTAAGGAATCAGCTTAAGATTGTTACCCGTACAAAAGGGGCGTTGGTCTTACCTGAACGCCATTTCTCAGCATGATGATGGATAATCCACTTGATTGGGTTTCCTGAAGTCCCTTGTACCCAATAAGACTAAGTCTGCGATGGCCACGCCTCCTGCCTGGCCGCACATGCCCAGTTCAGACGGAGGCGAAAGCAACAGACAAAGTCAGGCGTGTTGTTCTCCAGACCCCTANAATGGAAATCGAGTTATTTATTCTCTCCAATAGAACAGAATATATGTAACTCAAGAGTTGAACTGTGGAGTCCTTGATACACTCCGAGTCTGATTGCTTGCTTGCAGATGATTCATTACACAACTAGGTAACATCATCAATGCAAGCATGGCATTTCTTCCTGGTTTTATGTACAGTAAAACCCCCAGCTTGATGGGGGGGGTGTTTTCTTTTTGGAGTTCCTTGATTATTGTTCTGTGCTTATTTCTCTGATGTTAGTCCCTGCTTACCTGGGTGTTGGTTGCTGGAAAGGCATGTCCTGGTCTTTTTGGTTCCTCCTTAGCTTTTTTTTACAGGTAGCCCCTGACTTACAACCATTCTTTTAACAACAGTGTGGAATTATAATAGCCTTAGTGGTTCATGACTGTTGCAAAATGTTGCCCCAATCCCCCCACATAGTCACAGCATCACAAACTGAGTGATTGGCAACCTGTTCACACTTACAATTGGTTGCCAAGTACCCCACAATCATATAAATATCATTTGCGATCTTCTCTGCTGGTTTCCCCAGAAAGTAAATGGGGAAGCCAGAGGAGAAGATTGCAAGCTGCTACTTCCTGCCATGATGACTCCTTCTTCTTTCAGGAGGCTAGCTGAAAGAGCTGTCTGCTAAAAGAGTTCATCTTACACTGTATATTATTTATGCCTCTTGTTTTTTTTTCCTTTGGGGGCTACTTGATCTTTTGCTTATTTAAGATGTCTTGGAGGGCTTTGCTTGGTTTCTTTAGTTGGTTTAACTGGATTCCACAGAGAAAATTAGGAACAGACATCCTCAAAATCCAGTTCTATCCATGAAGGTCATGAACAACATCTTGATTTGCACCCAGAAGCCAGTACAGCTCACAAAGTAGTGATGAAGTAATGGTGTATCATGGTGGTACCAAGGCATGCACATAACTACCTGCAGAGCCAAATTCTGGACTAGCTGCAGCTTCTATGTGCTCTTCACTCTACACATGTAGAGTGTTTTGCAATTATCCAATGGGAAGTGACTAAGACCCAACTGACTGAGCAGAACTTCACATTCAGGAGCAGGCACAACTGGTGCACAAAATGAATTTGAGAAAAACCTCTACTGGCAGTGGCTATCACCCCAGCCACCTTTTCCTTCCTCCCAAAAGCAAAGTTGGAATCTTCCTCCCAAAGGGGAACTTGGAAACTCAACATGAATTATTCAGTGTTACTGGGTCGAGTAATGGTTCTTGAGTAGCTGGGTTGGGAGAACCACAGGTTCCTTAAATACAAACAAGACCACCCCTTCATTCAAAGATGAGTTAACCACCACCTCCTGGATAATCATAACCAAACTAAAGGACATGGATATAATATCAAGGTGACCGAATTTACAATTCCAAGGACTCTGTATAATTCTTCAGGTTAACAGGCTCAAAGCTTTCCCAGGTAGCACATGATCAAGCCTCAGTCAACATAACCAAAGTTTTGTTTGGCAACTTAATCTGTCAGATGCCTTGAATACTCCTCACAGTGGCCCTGCCTTTAGGATGGTCTGGATCATGATGAACAGGGCTGCTGGCTAGCTATCTGCAGATGTACTAAGAGCAGAAAAATAATTACATGTTGCTGCTCCTAATGGACACAAGGTAATCCTTCATAAACACTCTTACCCTGTTTTTTATGTTTTCAATAGTGCTATGGGTACCTGTTCTGTCATTTCATCTCCTGCAACTCCTTTGAAAAACCAGAGGGCATCACAAGATCTACAAGCAGTGAGGGGATGTATAGATGCAACCCAATCTCTGGTCAGCATTGTACTCTTATACCAAGCAGTGACCAAGATCTGTCTATGCATCATAGAGCCTCAGGAACAACCCCAAACTCCCTCTGCATCAGGAAACAGCCATGGAAAACTTCAAAGCAACTAGAATGTGATCAGACTATGGCAGGGATCTGATTTGACCATTCGGATCATATTGCCAGTGTCCCAAGATGAAAATTAGACTAAGCATGTGACTTTTTCTATACGTCAGGCCCTTAATTATTTGGGTTAAGTCCATAGTTGTCATGAACCCCCACCCCATGTTCAAACGTATTGATAATTCACACCAGGTCATCCTCGCATCCATAATTATTTCCTGCTCTTCTTAAGCCAAAGGACTCACAGGCGGTGGGAGGCAGCAGAGTGGATAGTGCTGTCCACTGAACATCACTGAGCATGCTGGGAGCTGCTGCGCACTGCAGCCAGGTATGTGCTGGCCAGCGTGAATGGGGAAGCCTTGTGTTGTTACTGTGGTCACCGTGTAGGAGAGAGGGACAGCTCCCTGATGCACCTGGAAGGGAAGGTGAGATAAAGCATAATCAAATCACACCCAAAGTATTTTATACTTTCCAACTCATCTTTTTAATATATGACAGAACAGATCTGATACTAAGCAATAATAAAAAAGGAAGTGCTAGTCATATGCAAACTATAAAAGGAAGTGATTTCAAACCAGCACAAACACCAGAAAATAAAGATGAAGCATTAGGGATAAGAAATCAAAGGCATATAAATCTGGTTACAAGTTTCAGATAACCACAACATAGAATCATAAAACAATTCAAGTGTTCATGATCCAAAAATTGCAATTGTTAATGGGAAAAACTCTCTTGAAAAATATTCCCAGATTGTCATGGTTATATTTCTGAGTCTAAACCACCACTACCCAGCTTTCTCTGGTAAACAACAATCCAGTTTTTTCCCTATTTGTAAATTGTATATCCTGCATTTTCACTATTCTTTAACAAGCTAAAGTATCCTAATAACAATCCCTCTCCAGGATGCTTTGTTGTCTTTTCCGAAAGCAGTACTTTTAAACTTTATTTCATATACATTGCTTAGATAGTTGCTTACTTGGTCTCCTTTTATGTATAAACAATACCCATGAAAGGTTTATATTTCAGACACACGAGGCTCAAAAGCAAACAGCAGCACAACCTGGAATCACTCTTCTCTTTTTCTTGAAAACATTTTCCCACATTATTCCATTAGTTTAACAAGTTTTTATGCTGGAGCATTAAATTAACTGCATAGTCTAAAAAGTGTTAAAACATTTCCTGTCTTGTCAAACATGCTATTGGCCTACAGCAGGGGTAGGCAACCTCGGCTCTTTTATGATTCATGGACTTCAACTCCCAGAATTCCTGAGTCAGCATACCATAGCTGACTCAGGAATTCTGGGAGTTGAAGTCCATGAGTCATAAAAGAGCCGAGGTTGCCTACCCCTGGCCTAGAGATTCAGGCCGCTAGAGAAACAATCTCTATTTTTTAAAAAAATTGTTTGATGTTGGGAATTTAAAGTAGCTAATCCAGTGTACAACAACGGTATGCTGCCAATTTGCTGAAAAAAGATGCCAGTCAGCCAAGAGACTAATCAGTACCAGTCAACACATTTCTGGTAGCAAGGCCAGAAACATATTTGTGTGAAAGAAATTTAGTCTATAGAGTATTGAGCAGAAATGAGAAGCACAAAGTTCATCAGATGCAGTTGTTGGATTACAGCTTCCATAATTGTTGGCTGCCATGGAAGTGTCTGAAGTCCAGCAATATCTGCAAACCAATGGATTCTTAAGAGACCTATCCTCCTGCTATCTGCAAGGACTATTTGATGCTGTCTTACCAAGGGAAGGAGAAGCAAGATTAACTGGGCAGAAGCCTAACTGGAAAGTCAGAAGTCAAGGGCCTGGACCTGCTGGAAGTTTCAGAATTCCAGGAGAAGCTGTGTACACATTGTCATAGGAACAACATTCCCACAATTATAGCAGTCACATAGGTGCAGATTCACTGCTCAAAGAACACAGATTTTAAAGGGCCCTAAAGGCTTTTCCCATGTCTGCATGCCTCAGATACTGAATGCACGTGACACTGATTGATTATGATTCCACTCCCTCCGCTCTGGCTGCTTCAGCTTTTATAAAAAAAAATATGCTGGATTCTGATCCTTATTTTTAAAAAAGTGTAAACAATGCCTTCAGCCTGAAATGGATTTCTGGCATCACATTTTAAATCCCTACAATATTACATGAAACAATGTAATAAAAATGAGAGGGGAAAAAAACTATTTAATCACCCTTACATATATTGTTTTAAGATAGCATCATAGGCAACCTGGCAAACATCCAGAGAATTATAAAATGTTTGTATATTCCTCTTTTTGCGAAGAAAAAAATCAATCTCGAAGGCTGGATAATTTTGACCTCACAATGGTCCTAATAGCCGATATAGAAACTTGCATTGCTTTTTGCATTCCATCACTAGCAGCAAAAAGGGGAAATTCTATGAATGAAATCAGGAAAATGCACCTCAGGGTTTCAAGCAGAAGTGGTTCCCAACCAAAAGTTGTGAATCTTTCAACTGAAGTTACTAAGGAATCAGCTTAAGATTGTTACCCGTACAAAAGCATGCTCTTTCCTATGACATTACAAGTTCTCTCATCACCTGCAACTAAAACAGCCAGGCAACTAAACAGCGCGTGCTGTACTTATGAGCAGTTTTATGTCCCCCACGTGTTCCTGGCACTGCCCTTCTTTCAGTCAGAAACTGGATCCAATAACTGCTATATCTTAAACAGACTTGCACTTTTATTAGTTATACAGCCTTTCACAGGCAAAAGCTTTCAAAGGATGCTCAGCCTTGGCTATCTCCAACCACACCATTTGCCTTTTCAGTGTATAAGAACCGTTTATTCTCCCCGGTTTTACTATCCTTGACCAACACAGACTCTTCCAAATGTTAGCCAACGTTTCTATGGTAGGCGGGACAATATCCCAGCCATAGGTTTCTAAGTGTATTTAGGACACAACATCCACCTTACCTGGTCATGGAGATCCACCATGAATGGATGCTGGTGGGATGTGTGTGCCGCTGGGTGAAGCATTCGTGGTGGCGTGGTGGCCAGAACATACGCTGGGTGCTCATCTACAGAGACTTGTGGCTGTGGCTGCTGCTGC